>NW_005187456.1:2641096-2649658 GCF_000239375.1 Pundamilia nyererei | reverse complement strand
TATATATATATATATATATATATATACACATACTTATGTGTTTTGCTAATAACGTTACTTTTACTGGCTTTTGATATCCTCTACAAATTAGTAACATACATCTGTTTGTCTCCTTGTTTTTGTGCTTCTATCTGTCTTCCAGGACAATGGCCATCAAGTCTATGACCAGCTGAACTGGATCACTGTGGGGAGACTGTGATTTACAGATAGCTTCTCATCCCTTTTACTGGCAGGCCATCTTTACCTTGAGCACTGGGAGATAGGTGGTGCGGGCGAAAAGACCTCTCAGAAAATGTCAGCAACTGTCAGAACCCCAAATTTCTTCCATTAACTCGTTCTTTCCTCTGTGATGCTACCTTCTTGAAACCCCTTAATTACATAACCCCTTTCTCCTGTCACCCAATGTTTTGTATCCAAGTAAAGTGTATGACTTCAGATCGTGTGGCTTTTTTTTAGCTTAAAATTGTGGATAACAAAACAATCCTAGCCCCATATTTTTGCCCATCTGAGCAAAAACAAACACACACATGCACACTCACACACACAAAAGGAAACTGCATTGACTGCAGCAGCTCTCCTTCCCTCGTGGTTTTCACTGGAGCCAGTTTCACTGTCTTAATACTCTTAGTCCCTCAGCTGGCATGTTGTCCAAGAACCCGCTGCATTTTCAGATTTGTAAAATCCGTCAAAATGCCTGTAATGAATATTTCTACAGCCTCAAGTGTATTTAACGTGCTGTTTGACCAGCCCAAAAGAAACCTTGTAAAGATCTGCCACTATAGGAACAGAGGATCAGATGAAACAGGTCATTTTCATTTGAACACAATCCCCTATAATAAACATGTATTGTTTGGATATGCTGTTAATTTCTTATTAACATCTTTCTTGTGCATGAGTGTATACGCCATGTAATATACATATTTTTTGCTTTAGAAAAGTAACTACTGTTATTATTATTATTATCAGGTTTTTCCGTGTGTTTTGTTTTGTCTTTTGATGGATTAAAAGTCATCTTATGAGATAGACGTGTGCTATGCACTTGCATTTTGCAGTTTGTTTTTTCTGTTAGCTTACACAGCCACCCATGGCTGGGGAGGAGGGGGGGAATAAAGAGTACATACCAAATAAACTCTTGCATCTTATTACAGCCTGAGAATAAAAAAAATACTGTGCTTTCCGTCATTTATTTTCATATTCAATTTGAGAGGTAAATTAATACTTCAAAGTGAGGAGTTACAGAAAAGTTTTAACATTTAAACTATGTATTAATTTCAAGGCCTAAATGCGCCCTCAATTATTTTACCATTGCCCCTAAGTAATTGATTTTGGGTAGAGAAAGCGAAAGGTGCTGGGGTGATCTGTGTTGATGTGTGAAAATCACAAAGCCAATAAATGAAAAATAACTGACGTCGTAATTGCTGTGAGTGTTGTAACCTTGCTTTATTGATTTTTTTTCATCAATGCATTTTGCTAGCATCAAAGTTGGGCCCATAATAACATAAATTGTTCACTGCAGTCTGTAATAATTTATATATTTCTTTCACTCGTTTTCAGCCTCTCATTGACTTGTTCAGGTGTGTGCAGCCCGCCACACAAAGACAAACGCTCATCCAGCAGCGTGCAGCTTGTGCCGTGGTACAGACAAAGAGGGAACATGTAAAGAGACTAGATAATAAGTATCTCAGGTGACTACATGCTGTGATTACCAGGTTGCTGGTTGTTATATAGGAACTATATTACATAGACACGCAGTCCCACTCTGTGCACACGTTCAGACCCACACGTTCTGCACTTGCACACACACAAACACACACTCTTGAGAGATCCTTGGTTATCACACCCATCCAGATTGTTCTGAACTACTTATGGAAAACACACACACATCTCAAGATGTGGCCACTCTTGCCAATATGAGCCCAGTGTTAAGAACAGTTGTTGTCGTTGTCGTCGTGTGGTTTTTTTTTAGCATCTCTAAATTCCTAGCGTTGCTAAGGTGCTTTGGGAGGGGATTAACAGAGGCTGGCGCCGATGAGCAAGCCTTCCAGATTTCCAACCAGTAGCGAAAAGACAAAGAAAGAGGGGGGAGAGAAAAAAAAGAGGAAAAACAGCAGAGGGTTAGACAACGGGGAAATGGCAGTAACAGCTTGTGTAAACATGATGACTTGAGAGAGGTAAAGAGGTAGAAACAAATGAGGGATAAGTAACAGAAAGTGAGACTAAATAATAAGTGTCCTAAAGAGCAGGCCTCAATTTTCACACAGGAAAGTGGGGAAGTGCTCTCCCTTTGCTTTTCTTCCCTGTCCTCTTTGCCTATTTTTCTCCAACGAATTTCCTTCTCCTCACTCTGTGTTCCCTCCTCTCTGTTTCTTCCCATCTCTTTATTCCCCCAAGGCCTACAGTTAGATCCAGACGCTTTTGTCTCTCGTTCTCTCTGTCACAACTTCAAACAGTGCCGGTGTTCAGGTCATACTGATGTGCCCGGAGCATCAGTGACTGAGCTGTCTCAGGTGAACGTCTCCCAGCGTGTCCTTGATGACACTCTCTCCCTTTCTCCCATCTCGCCGCTTCTAATTAGTGTGGTGAGCTGCGGAGGCAGTGCAGGCAGCTGAGCCACATTTACCAATCCTCAGTCTTGCTCGTACGTACAGTAACGCAGCTATTATAATGTTTGTGCAGCACTTACACATGTGAACTGGCCTTTGTTTTCACTAAATCCCCGGTTTTACACTCAGAAGAAATCAGAATGTAGTTCTTCGCCAAAGAAAGTACACCAAAGAGAGGGAGGTCCACAAGCTTTTCTTTGAATCCTCTCCTCAGGCTCAGCTTCTCAGGTAAAGTGTAACTGGATGCGGCCTGTTTGTGGAATACAAGGCACTTGACCAAGGGCCAGCACTACTCCTCCCTCACCTCCCGTCCCCTCCCTCCCTATCCTTCCCCTACCTGGGTCGGGTTACCCTTCAGCCCCCCTCCTCCCTTCCTTTCCTTGAATGGTGGCAGGTAGTCTGTTTTGCAGCCCCATCGGTGTCTGTGGATGTTGAAAAGCATGTGTCTGTATGTTTGTAGTCTACCCCATACAGGTGTTTGTGACTCTGTTTGGGCTCGTCGGCCGGGCTCCTGTAACTGTGCCCGACGCTGCTGCGCTGGCTAGTGTGACTGGGTTGGCCGAGGTACGGAGGCGGCTGTCTTTCAACCACTGATCCCTCAGAACTACTCATCTGATCAGGCTGGATCTGCGCTTCACGGCTGCCGGGGTCACACAACCCAACCCCGGGGTCAACCAACTAATTACAGACCCCTGTGTCCTCCGTCTCTGTCACCACCGGGGATATGGGGAAGGTGGGCAGGAGAGGGAAGAAGCCTGAGAGTGGTGGTGAAAAAAAAAAGACACAATATTGACTTAGACATCAAAAGGTCAACAGTGAGGATAACCAAGCAGTATATTGTTTTTTTTCCTCTTGAAAAGAGAAGAGTGTGAGGATCTGGTTTGCAGCATCTTGGTCACACCCATCATAGCCCTCAGGCAGACACAGAAGCTTAAGACCAGAGTTGCATCATTGTATGCGGATTTATGTATCAGCCTCCCACTAACTTTTCATCTAGCTGTGTGCTAGGCTCTCTATATCTTTCCCCTTGTCTTTTTAAAACTGATTTATTGTAGCACCCTGGCATATTACCCTTATCACAGCTCCAAGTGAGAGAGACTCTTCTGTTAAGAAAATTTCAGGTTTTGTGCATGATTTCTTCCACCCCGACCTTTCGCTTGCCACTATTGACTGAACTGGGATACCACACACAGGAACCAGTGAGAGCACACATGCATATACACATACAAAAAAATAAAAAAATAAGCCATTATTACATTATATTAGGCTGCAGGTTCATTAATCACAAATGCGAGGGCTTCTCAGCCAACGTAGGAAATTAATCAAAAAAGGGGACATTAATCACATGCATGAACAGCAGTAGTTACACCTGTGACAATGCCATCTGATTTAAACGCGTTGCTCCAGCCTGTGTTAATGATGCCACCCAGGGCCAAGCAAAGCAACCTCTCTGCCATCACTGAAACAATAATGCACTAACTATGAAGCAATTTTCTTACATGTTGTGAAGGGTTATGCTGATGCACATTACACAGGGGTCAGTGGGTGTTGCAGCAATTACCAGGTGCAGCTTTTTCCTCACAGCTTGACCACTGGGTTTTTCACTCTGACTGTTGAAATGTCTGTTCAAATTACATTAGTCATACTTCATTTTCTCTCTCTCTCTCTCTCTCTCTCTCTCTCTCTCTCTCCCCTCTCGTTGTGCCCCTGACAAATAGGCTATTAAACTGAAACAAAAAAAAAACAAGTTGCTGTTGGAAAGGTTTTATTTGCAAAGATGCAAACGTTTATATAAAATACTACATGTACAGGTGTATTCTAACGCTTTAATATTGTTTATATGAGAGATGCGGAAATAGGGGCAAGCGTCAAGGAAGCCCTGCATGTGTGGTTACACTGCCCTCTTTTGAATGCACTGCAGTGTACCCTCGTAATCTGCAGCAGGAGGGAAAGATAAAGAAATACAGATGTATAATTAATAGTTCAACATCTCACATAAAGGATGTCCCTTTAAAAAGAGTAGAACAGCACATGTGGCACAGCCTGATACAAGGTGACTAAATCGGTAAGTAATATATCATTATTTGTTTTGTTAAACTTCTCACCTACAGCACAATCTCATGTCAAGTCAAAAGTAATGGATTACCTGTTTCTTTTTCTAATACGTTAACAAACCCATAACAAATGTAACATAATGAATCTCATGAATTAAAACATATCTCATTAATTTTAATGTTTTTTTTCTTATGCACATCTTTATTTAATAAAACTGCAAAAACTCTTGTGTAATAATATCAGTGATTATACTGATGTCAACTCAGTCCACTTTTAATATATTAGGACTATGGATGATTAAATGTTTGCATTACTCAAATAATAAGTGCTTAAAAATGTACTATCACATTAAGAAAGAAGAAAATGGTTAAGAAGATCTTGTGTTTTGAGTTCAGTGAGAGAGGCCAACCTCTCAAGTATCTATTTATAAAAGTCTTTCTAAAACTGTCAAATTAAACCTACTAATTACTAACCAAAGGAGAAAGAAAGTGAAGCTGAAGTGCTAATCAGCCTTTCATCTTTGTCTTATCTTGCTTAAATACCAGCAAAAGACATATCAAGACTTTAATCACTGTTTGTTGCAAATCATACGCCAAATTTAATAGCAAGTGTTGCAAAAAAAATCATATTTTTTTATAGGATGTATGAGAATCAGCTAAGAGGAAAAACAGCTCTTAGCTTTTGAAAACTGGTGCTCGAGCTCAAAAAGTGGTCAAAACACCTCTATGTACACCTGTGTTTTTATTTACTGCCACATTAATGAAGCATGAGATGACCTGTAGCTTTATTTAGTTAAGGTTGGTCTAGTGCTTATAGTTCAGTGTTATATCAGTGATAATAAGGAAACAGTTACATACAGGCAGTAGCTGCGATATCATTTAGAAGTCCCATCATGATTTTTTTGTCTTCTGCTGAGGCCTTTAGCGGGATCTCTGAGCTTGAAAACAAAATGCATCAGATAGGATCTCTTTTAGTTCTGATCCGTTAGCTTCTTTTCTCTGTCTCATGGCTGAGCTAGTGCCACGGCTCAAGCTGCAGTCTGGTCCAACAACACCGTTCTCTGACCCCTGCAGCCTGACAGGCAGCTCTGATAAACTCATATCACCCATGGCAGGGAAACCGAAGACCTGGCCTAATTAGCAGGCAGGACGAGTAGGATGGAGAGAGGAGAGGGAGAGAAAGGAGGGAGTAAAAGGTTGAAAATCAAAATGAGGAAGAGTTTATTAACCGAGCTGGTGGCCCTTGGTTATTTATTCATAGGATTACTAAAGTGGACTTTGGAACAAAGTGCTCTGCAGAGTTCTTAGCAACCCTCTTTTGTGGATGTTTACTGCTTTGTTCCTGATGGGTTGCTAAGCATTACAAACTAACATAAAAACACATAGATGCACTTGACACCTTCATCAGTTGACTTACCTGTCCAGGTATTCCAGTAATCCAGGCCAAGCCTTGTCAGGTGGAAGAAAGTCTATCCTGGGGCGTAGACAGCGGGAGGATAGGAGGAGGTGGGGGAGTTGCAGTAAGCCTAGCCGGTGATGGGGTGGAGGAGGGAGGGAGAGGACCAGAGACAGGGGGCAGGTAAAGGGGATCGTATTCAGGCTCCTGGGGACAGGAGGCTTGGCGTGGCACCGCACTGCCCACCCAACATCAACACTCTCAGGTTCCCTTGCTCAGATGGGCCAGATAATCACCCTCTCTCCACAGGGACCATCTGGAGGCAGGGAGGGAGGTGTGGGCCATATTTTATTTCCATAAAACATAAATTCACTCATCTTCTAGCGAGATGAAAAAGAAAAGAAAAAAAAACACTAACTCCTCTTTTCCCCACTTCCCTTTACCTGACAGCTGATTCACACAAAACATTCACACATGTAATCAAACATGTAACACCCAGCTCAGAGAGCACATTGCGCACGTGTTCACGCTCACAGCAGTGGTACCTCTCATCTCTGAGTGTTTCCAGTTTGATTGACACTCCTATCCCCGTCGAGATCAGAGGACAGCCACTGTGATTATCATCTCACCCCGGTAACCGAGACACCCCTAATCCCATAATAATCCTCCTCAGTCAGTCAGCGCAGGAGTATACTGACCTCCTGCAAGGAGAGCACAGGCACACACATCCAGCAACACTTACAGATTTTAATGAAAACAATAGACCTACATGAACTCCTGGCGACATTATTTTGTAATATTTGCAGTTTCACTGATGAACTCCATCTGCCACAAGCCGCAGATACAACACCTCACTGCTCTTTTTTTCTCATAGCGTTTTTGGCTAAAATCCCATGTGGGCACTAATAAGAGCACTATACGTTAGGCTAGGCTATGACCCACCTTTGAAACAGACATTCACCTGCTGCGTCTCATTGTCAAATACAGAATCTATTATTTGTATTTGCTGTGAGGTTTGAAAAGAAGTCAGATACAGTGCTGCAGAGTTTACGTAGAACATAGCTACAGCCTGGTAATAGCTGCACATTTTCACAGATTAAAACAAGCTTTTGTTTTCAGTATCAAAAGCAGAACCAGAGTTATTCCTTATCAAAATCTGGCAGCTTACATTACACGCTATCAAACTTAACAGCTGACCGTTTGGTAAGTGATTCTAGTGTATCACTAGCTTTTCTATTCTTACAGGTAACTCAAAGTGCTTAAAAAACCAAGTTTACTAGCTTATGGCCATACCACCCTGAGCACTTCTCAAAATAGTCTGGTCCTTGAAGCTAAGTAAGGTTGGCCTTAGGTAGTACTTGCTGCAAGCTTCTTGGGGTGGGTGTAGCTCAGGAGGTAGAGCTGGTCATGTACTAATCAGAAGGTTAGTGGTTCAATCCCTGGCTTCTGTTTGCATGCTGAAGTATCCTGGGGCAAGATGCTGAACCCCAAGTTGATTCATTCATCTGAGCTTTAGATAGAAAGTACTTAGGTGTAAGGAAAAAAGTGCTTGTATGAATGAGCCATGTTGTGTGAAGCACTTTGAGCGCTCAAGTAGACTAGAAAAGTGCTACATAAGAACCAGTCCACTTACCAAGTCAGATTTTAACAATATATTCATATAGTGTTGTATTCTACACACTTCAAGCACTTTATCTACCTCATACCCGTTACAAATTTAAAGTCACCACATCTTTGGAGCAGAAAGCACAGTACCCAGAGGGAACTAACACATGCACAGGGAGAAACTCCATAGAGAAAGGTCTCAGTTTTCTTTTGCACAGATAGCTATGCCGGTCAAAGTTATTTGTAAGTCATTTTGCATATATTTACAATGCATCCATAACTCATTACTGCTAATGTGTGGACCAGCAGAACCTGACCGCAACAGCATCAGATGATACGGGAAAGTACTGACATCCCAAAACATGTGAGATCCTGCCTGTAACCAGTCCACTGAGCTCACTTAGCTCTTTCTTTTATCTATTCTGTTTTTTAGATTAAGTCATTTCCTATGTGTCCGTTCAAGATTTCACGCACTGCCCTCTTAAACTCCCCTTTAAAACTGATCTGTGTAATTTCAACATATATGTAAATTAAACGACTAACTACAGAAGGCCTATCAGCCTTGTGTGATCCTGGCACACTTGGGGTAATGAACTGGTAAAATAAAGGCTTAAAAAGGCAGGAATAGGCTACCTTTGAACTTTCTGTGTGCTTCGATGTTTTAAATTGTGTGACAAACATTAATTATCATAATAACTGGTATAGCTTCGTGTGTTTTCTTGTTGAGATCACCTAGCTGTTATGGCGCATAAGGCTGCCACCAAAGCGACAAATACAGTGGGGCAAAAAAGTATTTAGTCAGCCACCGATTGTGCAAGTTCCCCCACCGAAAATGATGACAGAGGTCAGTAATTTGCACCAGAGGTACACTTCAACTGTGAGAGACAGAATGTGAAAAAAAAAA
>NW_005187456.1:2620378-2639776 GCF_000239375.1 Pundamilia nyererei | reverse complement strand
GTGTACCTCTGGTGCAAATTACTGACCTCTGTCATCATTTTAAGTGGGGGAACTTGCACAATCGGTGGCTGACTAAATACTTTTTTGCCCCACTGTAAATGGGATGCATATTTTTGTGCTGCATTTTTTTGTGACGCAAAGGATGAAAAGATGATGTTTTAAACCAAAGAAACATTTTTTCAGAGCTGACACGAAATATTAAAATTTGAATACATGAAGGATCAGCTCTGAAATTTTTCATTGCCTCGTCTCCGTCCTACCTCCCTATCTCTCCTGTTCTTCTTTTTGCATTTTTGGCAAGTTTCCTGTGTTTTTCTGTATATTCCCTCTGTATAGTCACAGAGTACATGCATGTTCTGTGAGGTTGCTCAAGTCAGTCACTGTGAAGTAACCACAGCCTTGAAGAAGTGGAGTGATGGCTTATTCGTGTTCTTGAAGCCCTGACTGCAGTGAGATGTGCACAGCAGGGCGTCTGGAAGTCAGTGCATGTCACTGTTTAACAAGCTGTTACAGCACTGTCCTATAGACAGGAAAAACTGAAGACATGACAAAGAAAGTCTCTGCAAGTCAGCGTATGTGTGTGCGGTTATGGTAATAACACATACAGACTTGTGTGTCCCCTTTAATTTGCTAACATAGCAAGTTGAATGGGCACACACCCTATGCACACACAGCAGGGGGTCCAAATGGGTCATTATTTCACATCCTTAGAAGAAATTGGTTGTTCTGCTTTAAATTTCTCCTTTTTGATGGCAAGGTGTACCTCGGTGACTCACTGGACATCCAGATATAGAAAATATCCTACAATTACATTTGACAATATGGATTTCTAGTGAATTTTAAATTCTTTTATTGCTGACAACCATGTGGGCATGATTTCCATAAGTTTTTAAAATTAATTTAACAGCTTCTTGTAAGTACAAGGTTTCTTTTAAGGTTTCAACAAGTTATTACACAAACAGATTCGGCAGTAAAGCTGATTGATGGCAGAAATATGCAAAATATGTCCTACAATGGTGTGAGTCCTTACTGTTTTTCTCCTTGTACTTTTTCTCCTCATTTAGTTCATGACAATCAAACAAATGTCTCCCGATTCAAAAGCGGAATTAGTGATTAGTTTAGAGTCAGCTCTGCTTCTCAATAATCCACCAGATCATAATTTCTGAACAAATATTACTCAAAGAACTCACATTTAATTATATCCAGAAGGGTTGCCATCACTGTCTGAAACAGATTTTTTTTCCTTTGCCAGTTTTCACCGCAGGTCTCATCTCAAAACATTGACTATTAACCGAAGTGATCAACATGTATTCTATTTTTTTTTATGTTATTTGAAGAACTGATTTAAAAACGAGTCATGATTATGATTGTATATGATGCCAAAGCCCTCCTTTATTTATTTATTACATTTTTTTTTTACAAATCATGTAACTGAGCAACAGATGGCACCAATAATGCCAAAGTGGCAAGAAAGCTTTTGGCCTAAATAACACTTGGTAATAATGATTTGAAGGAGGCACTGATGAACAAGGACAACAATCCAGCCAAGCATATGTCACCAGTAAAAAAAACATAAACACACAGATTACATGTTTCATGTAATCATATAGCCTTACCAGATGTTACAGCTCATTTTACTGATCAAACTGTTGCCATGTCACGCAGGCTTTGGGGAGCTTTTACCACAGAAAATGACTCTTAATTACACCTATTATGCTTTTAGCCATTCTCTGTCATGTATATGTTACTGTTAGTGAGCTAGAAATGACACTTAAAGGTCCCCTTTAAGTTTCACCTGGCTAGAAATAAGGTTTTGGCACATGCTCTTGCAACTAAATTGTGATTAAGGTGATTTTGATATATAGTTAATAAATTTAAGTTGGATTTTTGAATGCTAAAGTATAGCAGAAATACATTTGCAAAACTGCAGTCTTCTCCCCTCTTACTGTCATTTCGTGAAACACCTTCAAGAGAAAAGATTGCTGCAATTTTTAAATGCATTTTTGTTGTTTATATTCAAGGCAAAATTAGATCTGAAGAGATGTTATTTGGCCACTCTGATTGATTTAAGATGATACTACCATTTCTCAGCTTCAAGAAAGGCTTTTATTGTTGACAAAGTTTCATAGTTTATGCTCAGTGAATGGCCTGTAAGGTATTCAGCTGCTTCTTTTTCAATCACATTGTCTTTAAAATGCTGAAATTTCCAAACAGCCTTTTTGGGTTATTGCCTGTTTCATTAAATACCAGCTCAGTTTAAGGTTGATCATTTTCACTGGCTGGTATTCTTCTTCTTGTCACCTCAATCATCTGGAACCCGTAGCTGCTGTTCAACTGACACTTTGCACATTAAATGTTACTTATTGTTCAGTAAATGCTGTTTGTTCGCTGGTTGAAGCCCCTTGTGCCAGCATACTGAGACATATTTTGGCACCATGCGTAGAGTAGCCCCTTTTTTGCTGCATAAAGCAGCATGTTTTCAGCCACAGTTCATATAACTTGTGACATATTTAAGATATTTGAAAAATACACCTGTCAATGTCTTTAAATTAACATACTACAAGTTGCGCGCTCCCCTTCTCCTCTTTCTATCTTTGCGTGGCGGGTAAAAGCACAAACAGACGCACTTTGGGAAAAAGTGTGCACCGGCTCTCTAACGCCACAGGATATCGCATTTTTATGACTGGTCTCAGTGGTGTAACTACAGAACACATCCGTCTCTTCGGCATTAGCGTGATAGATGTATTTTTCATGCTGCCATTAGGGTTGAAGCAGTATGCTGTGCAAGGCTTGTGTATGCTAATGTGCCCTCTCACACCTGCAGTTTCCAATTACCCCTGAGGAATGGAGCCAAGACTCGGTTTGCAGCCACCAGCAATAATATGAGTAATGGCAAAATTGCACAAGTCCTTTTGTAGAAAATTGGAGGTGTGGGGGGAAGAATGAGAGAGAAATCATTCGGGGGGGGGCAAGAAGTAAGAAAAGGAAAGACAGGTGGAAGCAGAAAGAGAATAAGAAAGTGTGATGAAGACAGGGGTTTAACTTTTTTTTGCCTCCAGTTTTCTTTCACTCTTTACTGATGTCCCCACTGTGAACAACATCCGTCTGTCTTAGACTGCGAGGCTTATCGAGTTCAGCTGCTTTCCTCAGATCAGATCTGATCACGCCGAGTGAGATAAATAAACGTGTGAGATGAAGTAGAAATGTGACTCCACACATCCTCAGTCGTCTGTGCTCAGGTTCCTAACTGATTTTTTTCTCTCTCTCTCTGTCTCGTACACTGTCAAGACTGGAGACACTCTGAGCAAACTATGTTTTCTCTTTCTTCTGCTCTCTTTGCTCGATGCACGCAGAGCCAATTATGCTGATTAGATATTTGTTATGACCACGTGAGCGGGAGCGAGCGAGAGACTTGATAGACCTATTTTCAGTGCATTGAGGCTGCTCATAGCTTGTGTGTATTAGGATCCTTGTGGCTGCTGGCCTTGATAACACGGGGTGGGAAATCAATCACAGTATTTGACAGCCAAGTGGGGAGCCCCACCCCCTTATGTTGCTATCCCTCCCTCCCATTTCTCTCCGTGTCTTGTCAGCCTCTTATAGGGAATAGTCTACGCACACACCTATGCCATATGCCTCTGCGGACATTTACACCCACGAATAAGCAAACAGGAAGCACCTGGCAACACCGTGGCAGGATTAGAGAGTTGTAAGAGTTGGTTACGATGAGGAACACATGTTGAGGTCAATGTCTCACTGACTGTATGATATTGCTCCAAACGCTGTTCGTCTTCTTAAACTCTCTATTTTCTTCTCTTTCCATTCACAACCCCCTCTTTCTGCTCTTCATATATCCACGTGTGTGTGTGTGTGTGTGTGTGTGTGTGTGCGCGCGCGCGCGCGCGCGCGCGCTGAATGTGTTTAAGGGGTGAGGAGGGGGGCACCAATTCCGTAGAGAGGACTTGGCAGTGGCTTTTCTCCCTCTCGCTTCATTGCTTCGGTCCTTCCCAAATCCTATTTCACGGTGCCAAGCATCCGTTCCCTGGGATCTCACAGCTCCCATCTCCAGACGCAGGTTTAAGCCCCTCTCTTGGCACCCAGACCGGGCATGGAGAGAAGGCATGTGACGCGCATCAGCACCGCCAGAGACACAAACACACCTATTATTTTGTTTTGCTCAGAGGGGCACTGGCGTCCTGCGGCGCGCACCGTGCGCACTGACACGATCTCAGTGTCGCAAGCCGCATTAACCACATTCATTAACCTCTGACACGAGTCGAGAGGTCACACAGAAACCCGAAAGCTGATTCACTTGTTCATTTACCGACTCACCCGAGCAATCACTCGCACACCAAACACACTCTAAAACTCATTCAGTCAAGTCAATGCACATCAGCCTGATGTTGCTGACACCGTGGAAGCTTCATGAATGAACGAACGGCTGACAAAAGACTATAGACCTAATTGTTACCTTCTGTTAATTTGCTCTCCCATGATACAGGGTTAACTCGTGCTTCAACGGCCCTCCAATTACAGCTAATCAAAGCAATTAATTAGCTACCAAATTACCTGAATCTGCACCAGCAGCGCCGTGGGGCAGATATAAGCGTGTTGCACGTTGAGGCATCTAATGTGCTTTTGCACGGCGACCCCTAGATGGCACCATATACCAGCGTTTCCTGAGTGCTCATGCTGAAGCTCTCCAACTAACCTTCACCAGCCATCTATTAAGCTTTTGATTTTCCCAAATAACCATAGTGGATCTGTGGTAAACATTCACTGTCAAAGCTCATAATGCACCCACATAAACTGATCTTAATCCAGTTCTCATTCCCTTATGAATGTCATATTTTGTGTTGAAAACAAATTAGATACTTACAACTGAAGCTTTACAAACACTTTTTATATTTATTTAAACGAATCACAGAATTGCAATCAACATTATAAGTTTAAGTCCTGCATACCTAAAATAATGTATTATTGTTGTTCTAATTAAAATACTTATCTATGCACCGCTTTTGAGAAGAGACTTATGTCTCAGACAAGATCCAGCCATTTCTCACAGATTGTTTAATGTCCAGTGTCAGCAAACCAATACTAGAACAAATTCACATCTACAGCATAATAGTATCCAGTGCTGACAACAGTGCATTGTCAGCTGCTTGTAATGTAACAAGAGCACCAATGATCAAACAACACACATAAAAAAGTTATGTAAAAATGTTTTCTATAAATATTTTAGTAGTTTGGCTACCCTACTGCATGTCAGCATATGGAAACTCGATGACTTACAGTATTTTTTGAATATTTAGCCAGCTATCTTCAGTTAGAAGCACTTATGAAACACCTTTAAACCACAAAGCCTTTAATCACACCCATCTTAGTGTTTTCATAGCATTTATCAACTTTGTAAACGATTCACTACATGTACAAAAGTACTGGGCCACATTTCTTTATCTTTGAATTCAGGTGTTTGCACTCCCAATGCCACGTGTGTAAAATCAAGCACCTGCATTTAACATTTACAAATATTTGTGAAAAAATCGGTTGCACTAAAGAGCTCACCAAATTTTGGCTTCATTTAGACTTCTTACTGTAATACGATAAAATGTTTTCCTTCTTACATACTACACGATCAACTGGAAGCAGTTTTCATGCAAGGTGAATGTAAGGAAACCACAGCAACTCAGTCACAAAGTGGTAGATCACACAAAGTGTGTAAAAGTCGCCTCAATGACTCCAGCACTCCAAACCTCCTATTGCATTAACATCAGCACACAAACAGTGTACTGGGAGCTTCTGGCATGGTTTCAGTAGCTGAGCAGCTCATAGGTGTATAATGTAGGCTGCCAGTAATTTTGTCCATATGTCAATACATAATAACTTTGTTATTATGGCGATTAAAAACACGAAAGTACACACTGAAACTTTGTAATGAGATCAGACAACAAGAATTTGACCAGAGCTCGTGTACTGGAATAATTAGATCCTCTGTAATTTGAAAACAGTAAACAGTTATCACTTCATGAACTACTGATACTGATACTAGAACCTTCTGCTAGAAGGACTCACAAGATTAGCTGCTATTACAAGACCAACAAATATTTTTACTTTAGCAGAAAAGGATTCCTGGCAAACCTGCTGTAATTCAAATGAATCAATCAATGTGACTATGGATCATATCATCATACTTCATGATTAATTAGTATTAAAACATGATAAAAAGATACTGACATGGCAACTACTGAATGTACTATAGTGTAAAGATTGCTATATGATACAAGCATGCCTTATACTGAGCAATCTGAGCTCTTGAGCCTGTAGGGAAAGTTAATTGTTAAAGAGTTTCTGCCCACAACAGCCTGATGGCAACAGAGAAGTAACCCACTGCCCCATATGCTGCTGTCTTTCACCCACACAGAAGACAGAAGGAAGAAATGAACAATGACCTAGTTCTTCCTCTCAGATGGAACAGTTACAGCCAGTGAACTATGTGATGATATCAGCAACAACAGCAGAAATATTATCATATGCTGCTAATTTTGGTACATTTTTTGGCCCATTTACTTTAGAAATTAAGGCCAGTTACAAACAAAAACAACAGATCCAGCCAGATGTGCTATTCGGAGAATGATTTTTGGTTTTCATTCATTCCTCCTGTTATAACAAGGGTATAGTGTGTGAACATGAAAACATTGTTTTATCAGTCAGGAATCCCTCTGTTAGCCTTATAGCACACATTACAGTGCATACACTACAGTATTTTATACCTCCCGTGGGGACATTCATAAGCTAGCTTAAACCCTTGTTATCAATGAGGTTTTTGTGGGAAAACAAAGGTGAAAAGAGGCAAGAAGGAATACTTCAGTCACATAACAATGGCGTTACACATGCATATAATTGTCACAGCCGATAAAGACAGAAGACTGTGTAATTTGCATGCCGAGGTGGGCTCGTCATCAGCCATTAAGTGCCCTGAGGGACGTAAACAGCCACATTAAACATTAGCAGGTCAGACATGAAAGTGCTGGATCCCTGCATTATTAATAGCGTCAGTGCTAATTGAAAGTCATAATTCCACAAATAAAAGCATCTGGGGAAGACATCATGTGTTTCTGCCCTGCTGCCAGATTTATGCCCTCAGATGGATGTGGAGCTAATTTTAGATTTTAGGTTTCTACTTCATCATATTATTTCTGCATACACCTGTAGGTTTGTGTGCTTTAGAGCTGGCTGATTTCTGCTGGGTTGTCTGCAGACTTTGTATTTGTGTGTGTTCTAGTGTACTTCTGATTTATTTGTTATTGAGCTATTAAAAACATGAAGTATGAACACTGTTCCCTCTGGCACATTTGAGCAATTATTTCTGGAAAGTTAGGTCAGGGTTGCTGACATCCTTTTAGATCACAGGCCACGTGTGGCTCAGACCACCGGCTCGACCAGTAAAACCATTGCATAAACATAACAAGGTTGTTCTCCCATCGAGTCGTTTCCTGATTTATTTTGTTATCGCTGGTCTTTGGGCATTCCTGTGAGTTTTATTTGCTGTTTTTGTTCATTTTCCTTGTGTGATTGTTCAGATCACCCTTGTTAGTGTCGCTTGTGTTTTGTCTGCCACAGCAGTCATCAGCCTCGTCTGTATACCTGCAATTTTCTTACCTGCTTTCCAGGGTTCCTCTCGTTTGTTCTTGTGTGTGGCCTCTGGACTGATTTGTGGACTTGTTTTGTGTTGTTTGCCTACTCCTCAATTAGATTGTTTGCCCCACTGAATGGTATCCTTCTGGAGGAAAGATTTGGATTCTGGACAACATTTGGGTCTTCTTCCTTCATGACTCATTTTTCTGAAGATTTTCTGTCCATACATATAAACACATCCTCTTGTGAACAGATAAAAAAGTAAGTGGTCACAACTCCACTTACAACTCATCCATCTTACCTTTGTGTGGAATGGCTGGTCAATGAGCAATGTCTTACTGTTGTCAATAAGAGGATGGTAAAAGTGACGATACTGGATGAAATTGAGTTTGTATGACATGATCCATTCGCAAAGAAAAACAGTGAAAAAAAAATGCTTCTCTGAAACGTTTAATTTCTGTATCCAGTGTTCAGGACTGGATAATTTTGCAGACCTGGCTTTGCTGTATGTTTGGCACATCTGAATTAAATGGTCTTTTTCTGAACTTAAGCTTAATTGCTGTACTTGAAATAGCTGTAAATCTGAGATAATTGCAGATTCAAATTTTAAAAGCAATAGTCAGCCAACTTTTTCTATGGGCATTGGTTGCTTTTTCATTCATTTTCTGTCTAGTCCTTGTACCTGAGCATTTTCAGATGAATGCTCTACACATAACAGACAACCTAGCAAAGAACCAATTTTAAATGGTATGTTTACGAACTTTGTTACCAGCAGCCTATTGCAAAAACACATAATTGTTCCCATTTTTTGATGAATCTAAAGTTAACATAGTTTGAGAGGCATAAAATACTGCAGCAACAAGGTGATTCCCAAAAAGCTATCATCTGACAACCTGGCATATCTATCGTTAAAAAAAGCTGTGGAATGGAGATATGCTGACAGTGGCAACAGGTCTTATGGAGTGATGTATCCAAATTTTTAATTCAAATCATTGTAAATATGTGCAGAGGAGGTCTGGAGAGGTACAGCTGTGACCATCTACACCCATCTGTAGAACACAGTGGAGGCTCTGTCCTGGTTTGGAGAGGCGTTGCAGCCATTAGTGTTGGGTATCTTGTCAAGCCTGATGGAAAAGTACCACCAGATTTTGATCCACTGTGATATAACATCTGGAAAGTGTATGCTGCCAGTACAGTAAAAGCATACCCAGACAGACAAATCATACAATGCAACACTATCAGTCACTGATTATGCTCCCCAGAGCCTGCACTTTAACAGTATTGAAGAATTTTGTTCTGTTCTCTTGACAGAGAACAGAACAAAAGGCAGTGTCCAAAGAAGGGCTTTGAATGTCGTTCATGTCAACTATTCCAGAAGACTACTTTGAGAAATTACAAGAAAGCCTGTCTAAGATTTCAGGCTGTGTTAAAGAATTACGATGGTGATACAAAATACTGACCTTCAAGCTCATTACATTTGTACAAAATCTGTTATTGCCTTATATACTACATTTCCATTAATGTTTGCACATTTGTGCATGTCAAAAAGTTTGCACAGCACTCTGTAATAAGCACTTGAAATATGCCATAAGTAAATTCCATTTTCCTGCATAACAGTCTACTAATGGAGAGGAGCAGCTGCTTATTTTATATGTACATTTTTACGTGATTGCAGTTTGAATGTATGCATTTTAGTAGTGTATTTTCTAATTTTGATTATGCCTATTTACTTATTTATTTAAGTAAGCATTTCTTTCCACCTGAATGGTCCATCTTTAAAACAGACTGACCTAAAGTTGTCCAGGTCTAACAGGCTTAATCGTGCTGTGATCTCAGGACGTGGGGTTTATGATGCTGGACCTGTGCTCGTTTTCTTCCCTCTCGTGCTTCTGCATGTGGATATCGCTCGTTCGGTGCAGCATTCAATATAACATCCCGGGAGACGCCAGACATGCCATTGCGCACGCGCAGCGTAGTCATCTGACAGATGAGCGCTTTGGACGTTTCGCAGCACCGCTACATCGAGGGCCACCGCTGGGAACACAGAGCAGGACACAGACTCCACGAGGGACCGTCTCCTGCAAGAATAAAAGAACTCGTCACACGGAGAGCACCCTGCAAGAACACCCGCGGGTTTGGAGGTTTGCAAGCGCTGAAAATTCAGTGTAAAATGTAGCCAGCAGCGCTGGTGAGGGGTCGTTGTAATTTCTCGGGGGCTGCATGGCTCTTCCCAGGGATGCCATGAAAATCAGAGCAGCCGAGTGACTGAGAGACCGCTGCTCCTCGTTATCGCAGACACGCGGCGGCGACGGTGGAGGAGGTGAGCGATGGATCCTCGTGGAAAGATCTACACGAGGTAGCGCTTACGAAGATCCATCCAGGGAGAGCTGAACGTCTCTGTCGCGCAGTGTAGCCGTGTAAAGGATGGATTTCAGCCTGCTCCGGAATATCATCAGCAGATACGTAAGGCCCCCAGTGTGTCTGTCAACACTGTCACACAAGTGTAGCTCGGTGACTGGAAGTGCTCTGATACACGTTTTCATGGCTTTGGTTTTTGCACCTAAAACCGTGTTGCTTGTACATTTGCTCAGAGGGTTTGTGTGAGAGTGATAAATAACTTCCTGCAATAATACACATTTGACTCTAGCTGTTTTATTTTGTTTTGTTTTTTTGGCACAGGCCGGTGGCTGTGGGCTTTGCGATGTTTTTGTGGAGCTGAATGGAGAATGTTCCAGTAGCTACAGATGCAGTGATGACTGGTGAATGTGTAGAATTAAAGAAAAAAATGCATGCATGCATACTAAACTTCCTCGTGGCTGGGACTCAAAAGAAGTGAGAGGCCGTGCCTTACACCTCTAGCTTGATAGAAGTTGCTCAGGTTAAGTTAATGAGGTTCTAAGAAAGGCGAGGTCATCAAAGCTTCAACATTTATCTCTAATGAGCAATCAGGTCTGCTTGTGAGCAGGAAATATCCACACAGTAATGATTGCAAGCTGTAATAATATTACTGGTTAGTCTGGTCTCAGTCTCTGTCATCAACAGCCACTGATTATCTATCCGGACATGAGGCAGCTGGTCGGTGGGAGCCTGAATTAGAGGAGAAAAAAAATGACTATTAGGAACCTGCTTTGACAGGCCCAGTGATGCTCATCAGACTGTGTACCTATAGAGCATTGGTAAATCTGCTACCGTCTGTGGCCCTTTCCCGTGACCTTAAATCTGGCTCAGGTGCAGTGACGTGTATCGAGTTATCTTTCTCATCATTCAAGCCTGTTTCGTACCCCTTGGTGTCTATGTGTGTGCACATGTGCGCGAAGCAGGCCAGCGACAGTGTGCGTGGAGCTTGACTGATGTTTCAGCAGGGCTAATATCAGGGGAAATCAGATCTGGGAGGGAGGTCATCATCATTACGATCCCTCGCTCTTTTTTCCAATTGCATCCTGCAATATTAAATAGACACGCAATTAATCACAAATTAAATCCTCTGCATATTGATTTGCAACTGGAGGGATGGATGATGACTGCCTTGGCACCTATTAGTTGTGTATCACCTTCTATTAACCCTGCCGTATTATAACAGATGCTCGGGTAATGAGGGTGCGTAGTAGAACAAACCTTACATCCTTACATGAGATGAGGACAGGGTCCAAACCTTTTTTATTTAGTCCAGATGGAGCCAAGTACACCCAAGTTGAGGTTGCTGCCCAAATGTAGCCGGCCCTCTAATTATTTATCAGTGTTGTTTAAAAAAAGACTGTGCATGTTCTTTGGCCGTTAGAGGATGCAAATTTGATTTAGCCCACTTTAATCCACAGGGCAGGTTTTTGAGCCATTGCTTTTGCAACTAGTTTCCTTATTTTTACTGTCATCAATTCAGGATTTCTTGCTTGAGGCATTTCTGCTACTCTGCTCTTTGAGCTTCCTGGTTTTTCTGGACAGCATTGCAATGCCATATATGTGTAAGATTTTTAAAAAAAATACAAATTTTCATTGTTGTTTCAGGTGTCTTTGTTTCAACAGAGAGTCATTAAAAACTATAAAATCACTGAAACATGTTGGCAGTTGGTCAGTGCCGCTACGAAGTATTGTAGATGCCTCAAAACAATATTGCTCATTGCTTTAATAGTTCAGATCTGTTGCATACGCCTTTATAATTAGATGAAAACTCGGAATGCACTGCATTCAGCCATGCTCGTTCACCTCTTCCCTGGCTGAAAAATTGCGGATGAATTGAGCCTGTGCACCATGGCAAACAATATCGGGAAAGAAAACTGTGGTGTCATGAGATTTTGTGGTGCGTGACGTTTAAATGGGACATTTTTGTTGCGTAACAACTTAAGTCTGTTAAACTTTTTTTTTTTTGCATAAAAGAATGGCTGAGCCCTCATGCATTGAGATATAGAGGCTGATAGGTGCATGAGTGTGCACACAGACTTCTTCTGGTATGTTAGCAGTCGTTGCAGGAAGAGATTTTATTATAATTAAATTTATCTGTAAAAGGACCACCTGTGCTCTGAGTGTGTGTGTTATGTGTGTTCTCGATCTCCCCTTCCTCTTCAGCGCCCTTTTCTCATCTGATAATAATAGAGATGGAGTGATGCCTTAGACTGTTGCAAACTGTGAGAACTGCATGAGGTCATAATCTGTATAAGATAGTGCTTGTGTGTATGGGGCTGGACTTATTAGAAATAGCTGATGCCATGTAATAGCATAATTATGTCCTCCTGCTTTTAACTTCCACAACAGTCTCTCAGGGTCTCAATATTTGAAACCGTATCTGCTTTATTGCCACTGTGCTGTATATAGCTGTAATTTACCCTTGCCCCCCTGCTATCCTAACCCTCTTCTATCTTATCTCTAAATGTAAACTGTTATTCATGCTGAGACCTCTCACAAAATCAGCAGATAAAAAGAGAAAGGCCAGCGATGTTTCCCTTTTGATTAAAAAGGTGCCAGCAGCACCTTGCGCGCTGAAGGGCTTAAGAAGGGTTTCAAGCAACTTTACAGCCCTTTGAGTCCTGACTGGTGTTGAAAGGCAGAACACAGCCTGCTAGATTACTGTTTGCCACATCACTGCTACAAACAGTTAAGGGCAGTCTATTCCTGTCTGCTGCACCCTTTGGAGACGGGGCACTGGTGGAGCAATGGCAGCTGTAGGTGACAAAAACACACAGGATTTGTGTTTGGGGTTGAGCTTTGCCCGCTGATCTGTGTGCATATCAGAGGAAGCAGTCACACATCTTTTGTGCTGGCAAATAAGACTGATTTTTAAAAAAAAAAAAATTTTTTTGGTTCTCGCAGCATGACCCAAAGACAACGTTTTCTTTATGACGCACCATTTCCAGCCTGTATTATCGTCTCAGTGTTAAACGCAGACAAAATGAGAGGTTTTTTTTAAATTTTTTTTATGCAGATTAGGGTGGCAGGAGGAAAAGGAGAGAGGAGAGGGAGAGGAGAAGTAGCACAGCTGGATTAAAGACTTATGTAACTGTTGGATCACAGCGAGCTGAAGTGGGAGAGGAAGCTGGGACAACAGCGGAATACAAATGTTGTCATGTTAAAGTAATCAGCTCATATTTATCCTTTGATAATGTTGCCTGTGTTTGTGTTATGAGGTATCCGGTGGCTCTTTAATGCTTTTGAAATGCTGTGCGCGGGCTGAAGAGTCACCATTCCGTTTTTTGCTTGTTTGTTTGCGCCTGTATAATTATTTGTCCCAAACACAATTTTTAATGAATGATTAGAATCCCTAAATGCCCATATTGTCCTTAGGAGCCATGTTCTCTCCCTATTTTACCACTTCCTTTTTCATTTCACTTTATACCCCCCAAAAATAAATTTGATAAACAACAGAGTCTAATAAGTCTCATTAAACCAAATAAAAAAACACCAAGAGGATACTGTGGATATTTTCTGGGACACTAATCCAGTCTCATAATCACTTGACTAATGTTGTATCAGAGCATTAAATTGAGGAAAAAATCTTACATGTTCGATCTGCAGCCATTATAATGAAGCCTCTGTGTTCTGTCTCTTTGCCTAATGAACCTGCAGACATGCTGTAGAAGTCTCTGCGTACTGTATTGCTGTGGCGATCAGTGACTAATGAGTGTCTTTTTTTTGATCAAGGTCCTCAGGCTCCTTTTTCTTATCCGTGTTCAGTGCGACAACAGACTTCAAAGCCTCTGTTAATAGGTTATTGCATTTGTTTTAGTGTTACCACCCCAAATTTACACAGAATTACTTGCTTTGCTCATTAGAGTGCAACAGAGTCCATTAGATGGCTAATATCGATGGGTTACAGCAGCAGTAAAATTAAAAGTTGAATCGTGCCAATTAAACTAAAGAAATGCACCAGGTGATGAGAGACAGTTATGCATGGAGTCAGTGTAGCATCCACATAATACTCAAAGATAACATTTCTGAGGCTCTGTAGCAATATATATTTTAAAACGAGCTAAAATAGCTTAAAAATATGGTCGCTAGCTTCTGTTTTGAATAAAGCTAAACAGCATCACGTCCTGCTCTGGAGTTGTGTACGTTGTCCATTCTATGTTAGCATGAGGAGTTCATTAAGGTAAGGCTCGCTCAGAGGAATTTGATCTGTCGGTTAATGAAGGATCACTGCTAAACATGCTGCGTGCAGCACAGCATGACTCGGCAGTGGAGGAAGTACGAGACATGACCATATAATCAAGCCAGTTAATGGCGTATGTCTTTTATTGCCCCTCTCTTGTAGAAAGGCACCGCATCACAGAGGCGGCATAGATGGCACTGCTGGGGTCGAGTTGGCGTTTTCGTAATGAAAATGTATGCATTCATGGTGCCATTAAGTGCTTATGGAGCAAAGCCTGTGTGAATGGTAGGCACATTATTACACAATGCTAGATCTGGAAATACTCTCATGGCTTTTTAAAGCAGCATTTCGAATTATAAACAAATGGCAAAGCACCTACCTAATAGGAGTGCTTCACACAGTGCAGAAACATAAAAGGGAAAGTTGTAGTGGTGGTTTCTTTAATTTAATTTTTTATTCTTTGCTGTAATAAAGTATATCCTGTCATTGTTGATGATTGATGGTGATGTAAGACCCGTCGCTCTGCTGGTTGGGGTTGTTAATAAAGACAAAGCCTCCATGTCCTGCTACCAGCCACCAAGCCACTTTGTCTGTTGGAGCAGCAGAGTGAAGAGGGAGCTGTGGGACACGGGTTGATACGGATCAGTGAGGATTAATGATCAGATAACTGCACACCACAATGCAATCTCTCTGCGTCTTCCTCCATCCCTCTCCCACAGTCACGCTGTCATAATGTGACACTCGCTGCCAGGAGATGATGGGAACAAAGGGAGAAAACACTGCAGATAGAAATATGGGGGAGATGGATGGTGAATTCAGAGAGCTGTGGATTTGAAGAATGGTTGAACGTAGAAATAGACAGAAGTAAATATTTAGAATGTTTAAGATGTAAGCGAGCAATTTCATTGAAATAGCAATGACCATTTTCCACATTTGTCCTGATTACAGTGCAAAACTTTAACCTGAACTCCCACTAATGCATAACGAATCTGAGGCTAGATTATTGTAATTCCTTATAGTCGGGTTTTCCTGATAGCTTTATGGAAAGTCTCCAGTTGAACCAAAATGCTGCTGCAAGAGCACTAACAGGAAGACAGATCACATTTCTCTCTTACTGACTTCTCTTCGCTGGTTCTTTGTTAAATCCAGAATTGAATTTAAAGTCCTTCTCCTCACATTTAAAGGCCTGAGCGATCAGGGTCAGTCACGTCGTAAAGATTTCATATCACCATATTATCCACAACTGACCACTTTGTGAGTTACCAAAAGTAGAAGGGGAGCCAGAACCTTCAACTATCAGCCTCCTCTCATGTGTGTTATCAGCTCTCAGTTTAGATTTGGAAGATAACCACCCTCATACATGATTAGACTTCCTTTTCGATCAAACCTATAGTTGGGGCTGGATCAGGTGACCCAGGCTCAGACTTTTATCTACTCCTGTAGTTTATGTTTTGTCCTGCTTGGTGTCTTTATTGCTGTCAATTAAGGTGAAAAATACATATGGTTTATGCATTTACTTGGCCACTGAAAGGTCACTGGTTCAAAAAGCCAAACTCTGTCAAATCAAATATGTGGAACTACCCCATGTGACAAGGGACCAGCTGAAAGTAGCTTCCTCTTGTCAAATAAAGTGAACCTCCCACCAAAGGCCCTTTCTATAGCAGGAAAAACCTGCAATGCCAAATTAGAAGTATTTGGAATTTGCCCTTTTAGTTGACAGTGCTTTCTATTCTCCAGCCTCCCATTTAGATCCCCGGTTTGTCCTTTGAATGGATCACATCCTTAGCTTGATTTGATGCAAGCACTATAACAAATTGTACAAAGCCGTCCTTGGTCCAATACACTGCTCTTAATATTAAACCATCAAATGTACTGTATGGTCAGAGTTTGATTGTAACCAAGTTTTTTGTTGTTGTTGTTGTTGTTGTTTTGGTATTAACATGAACATGAAATTCCGTTGCACATCGTGGTTATGTCGGGTATTTATAAGACGTTTAAAGTAAACAACTAAGGCTCAAGGTTAGGTGGCTTAATATTACCAGGACAGCTGTTTGATTTGGTCAGTTCCATCCATCCATCCATCCATCCATTCGCTTCCGCTTATCCTTTTTCAGGGTCGCGGGGGGCGCTGGAGCCTATCCCAGCTGTCATAGGGCGAGAGGTGGGGTACACCCTGGACAGGTCGCCAGTCTGTCACAGGGCCAACACACAGGGACAGACAACCATTCACACTCACATTCATACCTAGTGACAATTTGGATTATCCAATCAACCTATCCCCAAGAGATGCATGTCTTTGGACGGTGGGAGTACCCGGAGGGAACCCACGCAAACACGGGGAGAGATTACTCGCACATGCTGCATCATGTCAGTGACAACTGCTTCTATTTTTGCCCTCAGCCCCACCTTCTCTCCCCGTTACTCTCCCCATACATCCTTTTCTTTGTCCTTGTTACCCTTTTTCTTCTGTAGAAATCTGTTGTTGCTGATTTCTTCCTGTTCTCTGCTTTTGCTGCTTTCGGTTTCTGCCTTACTTTGAGTTTCTTTCGGTTTCTTTCCATTTTCAGTGTTTGTCTGGGTCATGCTGCTTCCCCACCCCGTAATAGTTTGGAGGGGTCTCCAGTCGGCTGACACTGTTGGATCTGTGTCTATTTTTATCTCACTGCCAAGCGTCTGATGCCAGGATCTGGGTCTCTTTGCTTTTAAGTTTTGCAGCTAGCTATTTGGGTGTCTCATCTTGCGTTGAATTCACTGTGATGCTGCATTAACCTTCATTTGATCTTAAACTTGTTAAAACTTGTGGATTAAGTTGACAGGAAACACATTTGGGACATGTACGTGCTGTGGACTGAGCACAAATGTATTAGAAGTTGGGGGTTTTTTTTCTCACTGACAATAATGAGCTACGTCTCTGCCAAAATGTTGAGGACGTTTGAAGCAGTGAAGCGCTACTTCCTCTAAAGTGCTTGTTCCAGAACTTTTCTGCTAATGGTCAACACTTCTGCTTTGAGCTGTGTCAGGTCGGCCGCTTTGCCAAAGTCTACGCTAACGGTGCCCACTCAGGCCAAAACATTAGGACTCGTGTAGACACAAACAGCCAAATCCTGGTCTCGTGATTCTTGTTTTGTCTCGGAGAGCTCTGTTACTGCAGTAGCTTTTAATGTGGGACATCTCTGAGAAAAAATGTGCTGCGGTGAAGTCCCACAGTGCATTCTGTTAAGCCCTGGGGATGGTTTGCATGCACGGGAACTGATGTGTATTTAATTTTTTAAAGTCAAGCCACTGAATCAGTTGAAAATTGTAAGAGCAACAACATAGCTGTGTTTTGGACCTGTGCAGATGGAAGAGAGCAGAGGGCTGACTGCAGAATATCCTGACTGTTCTGCAGGAAGAAAAAGATAAATGACAAATCCACTCTACCGTGACTCAGAGCCGAACCCACCTACACGCATCACAAACATTAACACATCCTTCAATTTGGCTTGTCTTGTCTGTAAAGTTGTTTGTTAAAAGAAGTCACAGAAGTCGTGTAACACAGTCTTGTGTAACATTCTGTTGCAGTTTTTCATCTAGGACTCTGTTTTTCTTGATTCTAATCAAAAAAATGTATAAATACTGTTTGCAAGTATTTTTTGATTAGTTGTATATTATCTACAATAATGTATACTGGCTGCTCATATACCGGTAAACTATGCTTCCACGCTGTGAAGTCATGTTTTAAGGAGGTGCTGGTAAAATGTTGGTGTTATTCAGCTGCATCGTTTCAATTGATGTAAGCCAGAGAATAGCAAGGTCATTAATTGTAATCGGACACTTTGTGATATAACCCAGTAGGGCTGTTCGATATAACGATATATATTGGATGAAGATATAAAAGCATCTATTGTTTCATTTTACGCTATCGTTTGCTTCGTGGTGTTGCAAAATAAACTGTTTACGGCAATATTTTTTTCATTATTTTGATGGTCACTGTAGTGGCTATATTAATTTCTTAAAGTTCTCACTTTCTCTTATATTTAATAGAACCACACTACAGACAGACAAGCGTTTGTTTTTATGTGTTGTCGTTAACAACAACGACGGTAAAACCACCGCGTGTCCGCTTGTTCCACATAAACCTTTCACAATAAAGCTCAAGATCCTGTTGAGACTTTTCAAAATAAACTGAATCGCGTAAAAGATGCAGAGTGTTTACGGATGAGAATTAAAAAAGAGCCGCCAGGTGCTAAAAAAAATAGACTTTAGACTCAAACGTTAGAACAGGCTTTTCCCCGCAGCACGTCGTGTAATAAATACTCACAAAGAAAACGGCGGCCTTTACAACTTATGTCTAAAAATGTATAGTTTCATGCATCAGTTAAAACACTCAACTCCAGGTACACGAGGCGCAGCTGGAAACACTTCACGCAAGTCGAGCTGCCTGAGATTTACAGAATTTATAGAAAATGTTAAATTTTTGTGATTTATATCGTTATCGGACATAGATGTCTTAATATCGGGATATGAGATTTTGGTCATATCGCACAGCCCTATAACCCAGTTTCTTGTCCCTACCTTCTATTGCTATTTATATCTGCATGTTATTTCTTTCTTCTGCAGTGTGTCGGGGAGGAGATCTGGGTGGACAGTCGGACGGTGTATATCGGGCATAAAGAACCCCCTCCAGGAGCTGAGGCGTACATCCCTCAGCGTTATCCCGACAACCGCATTGTGTCCTCCAAGGTGAGCGGTCCGCAGCCCACAAGTCACTGCTATAACACTTTTTATCATTACGCTATGTTAGTTTTATACTAAGGCAACCAAGTAATCCTGTTTTGTAGCTGTGTTTCTTTTCTTTTTAAAGGATGCTTTACTTTTTTTGTCTTTATCATTGTTTTTTGGCACAGGAACTGTTATGATGTTTGCTTTTCTTCTAAATGCCTTTCTTCTAAATGTTTGCTGTTACTCTCTTCCACAGTACACCTTCTGGAACTTCATTCCCAAGAACCTGTTTGAGCAGTTCAGAAGAATCGCTAACTTTTACTTTTTGGTCATATTTTTGGTTCAGGTGAGATTTCGGCTTTATTAATGACAATTATTTTTCTCTTTAATCTGCCTACTGTGCGAGCACTGCAGGCACTGCATGTTTGTGCACTCTCTGTAGAAGATACTGTATGTTTATGCCAGATTTCTGTCCTTGTAGAATT
>NW_005187456.1:2596201-2619556 GCF_000239375.1 Pundamilia nyererei | reverse complement strand
CCCCCTCTATGTCTTCCTCCTCCTGTTTCTTTCCCTTGCAGCTCATCATCGACACCCCCACCAGCCCTGTCACTAGTGGCCTGCCCCTCTTCTTTGTTATCACGGTCACCGCCATCAAACAGGTAGGATGCACACAAATATGCTTATATGTCCAAGAAAAATTGCCCGTGATTATCCTCTATACGCATCAACTGCTGGCCTCAAATACCCACGCACTCTCCGTTCTCCGTTGCTCTATTATCTGTATATACACATTCCACTCCCAGCAAAGGGGCATGCCATTGAATCTGTCTGCTGATGTGAGAAATATGATCATGAATGGTCTCCTCTGTTAATCACTCGAGCTGAGGATCCCGTGACTCTGGGCGATGCATCCTCTCCGTTCCGTCCCAGTACTGAGGGATGGGGTACTATCAGTGATAGATAGAGCTATTCTCGCTCAGGAAGCCAGAGCTTTACTAGGACATAAATCTAAAACATGACACATTGGCTACAAATCCAGGAAACGGGTCACCAAGCTCAGAAAGTGCGATGCTAATTAATTACTATGTATGACTTTGACCTCGTGCTCTCCTCTCTCTTGATCTGGTGCTGGCCCCGATTCTGCTTGTACAACAGTCTATATTCTTTGTTTCCCCACTGCCAACACACACACACACACACACACACACACACACACACACACACACACACACACACACACACACACACATTTATTTCCTCCTTTTTTTTTCCACCTCCCCTTACAATCTCGTTTTCTATCCCTTGCTGCAACCCACTTGCTGCATCTCTCTCAGGGCTACGAGGATTGGCTCAGACACAAAGCTGACTGCTCTATAAACGAGTGTCCGGTGGACGTGGTGCAGCAGGGGAAGGTGGTGAGGACACAGAGTCACAAGCTACGGGTAAGAATGGCCTCATTAGAGCAGCATAGCACCTGAGGCCACAAAGCAACACTGCTGTTCTGCTGCATAGCTCACTTTTTTTTCCCTGTAACTGTCGCTCTCACCAGCCCACCCCTTTCTCTTCCTCTCTGCAGTCCTCTCGAACTTTCTTTACTGCTGCTTTTGCTCTCTCTTCACTTTCCCACCAATTAATTTCCCCGAAGCTGTGATAGATTGTCCCCCGGTGTAGCACGCGAGTCCCTCGGAGGACGAAGACGACTGATGTATTTCACGATTTAGGATATTCCTGTCATCATCCTCTGATGTTCTCTTCTGTCATTCTGATGCAACAGTAAATCTCTGTTTGGTGGTGTAATTCAGTTTGCCATGATTGCAAATGATTTTCATAATTTCACATCCCATCTTTGATCGAACTGGTAGTTTTTTTTTCCCATCTTTTCCATCTCAGCTCACGTAGGATTTCACGTTATTCCAGTATTATCTTCTCAGCCCACTATCCGATTCTGTTCACTTTAATGCACAAGTGAACTCTTCTTCTTTTTATAGAGCCATTACACCTTTTTCTGTATGAAAACACACTGGAAATAAGGCTCATTAATTTGCATTTATTAGTGTGGCTTTATTTACAGCAGTGCTGCTCGTGGTACCAAATGCAGGGGCGAATGCCAATATTTCTGTGAAAAATATAAACTAGTGTCACTCAGCTGGCATGCTGCTCTGCAGTAATCTGTCCTTTATCATCCAAGTATGAATGAAAACATCAGACTGCTTAATACTAGCCCATCACCTAAAATGTAGATGCATAGAATAGAGCCTGACCGATATTATGTGTGTGCTAATATCAGTCTGCTGATGAATCTGCATTGGCAGTTATAGCAGCCGATAAATTTTTAATTTATCTGCTAGAAAAACAGGAAAGAAGAGAGCGGAGAAACACGCTTCAACCGTGTAATGGGTGTTACAACTCTAAAACGTACCTGTTGGCGACACAGGAGTGCCTGTAGGTCACGAGGTAGACAGGCTGCTCCAGTCTCCATCAGTGAGATGCTGAATCACCAGTTGCTCTCTAAAGCGTTCATCAGAATATAGAAAACACTTAGAAGAAGCATAAAAACAGTGTTTGTATGAATGGGTGAATGTGGCATGTAAAGTGCTTTGCCTGCTCAAGTAGAAAATCCCTGTATAAGAACCAGTCCTTTTTCCATTACTGTTTATGTGTTTGGACCGCCACATACACAGCAACCAGCTGATCTGAGTAGGGTAGAACATAAATGAGCAATCGACAACTTGTTGAGACAATAAAATGAGATCATTTTTAAACTGCATTGCGAATTTATTATGGACTCATAAATAACGACACATTCATTCTCGTTTTGAATCATTGTTTTTTCATAATATGTAATTGGTGCTGGTTACATGTCGTGTCTGCTGCTCTTAAAGTAGAGTTAATGCAGACTATGTGGGAACCTCAGTATATAGTTTGCACAAATCTACCAAGTGAAAGCCCAAATGCACAAATATACTTTTTTTTTCTTTTCTTTTTTTTATGTTTCCTGCCTGGCTTTATCTGTCACTGTCTCTTTCCTGTCTTTCTGCCTCTCTCTAGCTGTCTGTGTCTGTCTTCTGGGGATTGTTTTTTCTTTAGTGCTAAGGTTTCTTCCTTCCATAGATCAGAGAGGATTAAAGTGTGAATTGGGAGCAGGAATAATGATGAATACATTAATCATGCAAAATCAGAGAGTGTGTGTCATGTGTATGGTCACCGTGGAGATGGGATTTATCAGAGTTTAAGCTGCTCTGCTCGCATAATCCGTTATGCAATTTCTGATTTTATTTTTTTAATTTTTTTAAAGAGAGATGGTAAAGGATTTCTAACAGGTTTGTCAGTCCCTGTCACTAATTCTGTGTTTATGTATTTATTATTAATGATATCGAAACCACTGTTTGTCCTCTTCCAGGTGGGGGACATCGTTGTGGTGAAGGAAGATGAGACGTTCCCCTGTGACCTCATTCTTCTCTCGTCTAGTCGCTCTGATGGGACCTGCTACGTCACCACCACCAGCTTGGACGGGGAGTCTAGTCACAAGGTGCCACAACTAGTGAATCTGTTTGAATCAGTCTGTTCTCAACTTATCTTTATATCCATCCATCCATCTTCATCCGCTTTATCCGGGGCCGGGTCGCGGGGGCAGCAGCTTAAGCAGAGAAGCCCAGACCTCCCTCTCCCCAGCCACCTCCTCCAGTTTATTCGGGGGAATACCAAGGCGTTCCCAGGCCAGCCGAGAGATATAATCTCTCCAGCGTGTCCTGGGTCTGCCCCGGGGCCTCCTCCCGGTGGGACATGCCCGGAACACCAACCCCAGGAGGCGCCCAGGAGGCATCCTTGTCAGATGCCCGAACCACCTCAGCTGGCTCCTTTCGATGTGAAGGAGCAGCGGCTCTACTCTGAGCCCCTCCCTGATGGCCGAATTTCTCACCCCATCTCTAAGGGAGAGGCCAGCCACCCTTCGGAGGAAGCTCATTTCTGCTGCTTGTATCCGCAATCACGTTCTTTCAGTCACTACCCACAGCTCGGGGCCATAGGTGAGGGTAGGGACGTAGATCGACCGGTAAATTGAGAGCTTCACTTTTACACTCAGCTCTCTCTTCACCACGACGGACCGGTGCAGCGTCCGCATCACTGCAGCCGCCGCACCAATCCGTCTGTCGATCTCCCTTCTCCCATCACTCGTGAACAAGACCCCGAGATACTTGAACTCCTCCACTTGGGGCAGGAGCTCATCCCCGACCCGGAGTGGGCACTCCACCCTTTTCCGGCTGATTGTCTTTATATTTCCTGTCAAAAAAGAAGTTTACATAGGTCCTTAAATTAATCAGAGTTAAGGCCTTCTGAAGCACCAAATCACCACAAATATAAGTCTTTTATGAAATCAAACAATGCCTGTCTGCTCACAAAGAACAACAGTTGTTATGTAACAGTGTAGTATTATCCAATGCTATTATTCTCTCCCTAAACTGTTTTAGTCTCCCTAACAAAAAATGAAAGCATCATTGTTTCCAGGCATACGGAGAAAAGATTATTGTATGTATTATGAAAAAAAAATCTCACATCCATGAGTTTGCATTGTCAGGACTATTGATTATTATAATATTGATTAAGAAAAAATGCAAGAAGCTAACGCAACCATGTTCATCATTCTAGTAAATATGTAATCTCAACACTATTCTGCAGTGTTTTACTGTAAACCTATAAACCTTATGGTTTATAATTTGGGAGTTTTTAATTACCTGGAGTATGAAAAGTCTTATGGGTTACAGATTTTAAATTGTGTGAATATTGCCTGTAATTATTACTAGTTATCTGCTGCAGTGCACTATTTAAGCTGCTTGACCCTGCTCACAGTTGCTGGGCTCGTGCAAGCTGCTTTACAACCCTGCTTTTCGGCTGTTTGACTAAAGGTTAATTTATTACATATTTATTACGCTATTTTCCAGCTCCCTGACTCTGCCAGTATTTAAAAGATTCATTTATTTTAAACTGTGCCAATCATTTGGCTCCCTTCTCTTAACTTAGGGGGAGTTAAACTTTTAACTTTCCTCTGACCCCACAAATAGAAGATTTGTGGGGTCAGTTTAAGAAGGCACCCTTATTCTAATTTTTGCCTCATAACTTTTGCACTGTCCACTTCCTGCTGTGACAAAACAAATTTCCCACGTGTGGGACTAATAAAGGTTATCTTATCTTATCTTAAGGTTTAACGGGAGTGTGAGATTTCCATTTATTCTACTTTCTCATGTTTTCTGTCAGTGATTATTCACAAAAGATAATCAGCAGATTTACTCAATAATCAGAACATTAACTGGCTGCAGCCCTGCACTTTTCAGGCAGCATGCACCTACTCATAAATTCATAATGATCGAGGTGACACACTGGCCCACCTGCACAGGTGATCACTGGTGTCACTCACATGATCTTATGCATGGATGATCATATGCATACACAAACACACACACACACACACACGTATTACCCACAGTATAGAACAGACTACTGAACTCATCTTCCTCATACATGCCCTCGGGGCAGCCCTCTGATGTGTTCACCATCCCAGCATGCTGTCCCCTGGTGACCCCAAGAGCGCCCAACTCATCTTGCTGCCTTTTTTTTTCCCCCTCAGTCATTTAGTGAACCGGCTGAGGCTCTTCTCATTAGCGACTGTGGGTGACATTTTCCTCTTGCTGTCTTCTTCATCCCCCTCTCCGGCACCTTTTCTGTCTCAGACCTATTATGCTATACCAGATACCATGGCCTTTAGAACAGAGCAGGAGGTGGATTCGCTACATGCCACTATTGAATGTGAACAACCGCAGCCTGACCTCTACAAGTGAGTGGGAAGCATGCTCACTGATGCATCTTTATATGCAAACCTGTTACAAGATACGTCCTCGTCACTGTGTGGGTCTTGTTTTGACATCGCACTGACTTCTTTACAGATTTGTGGGACGTATCAATATTTACAAGGACAAAGAAGAGCCTGTGGCGAGGTTTGTGTTCACTGTGTGAGTGTGTTTCAAGGGTTTAATGCCAACGGCCTTCAATTGTTTTCTCTGTAATAACACCAGCATCTTAATTGTATTGTTTCAGACCACTTGGAGCTGAGAATTTGCTCCTTAGAGGAGCCACGCTGAAGAACACACAGCATATTTACGGTATTGATGTGGATTCACTTTGCTTAATGACTCCTGAATGTTTTACAACAGTAGAAGAAATGCTGGTATCATTTCTGCATTTGTAACTCACTGTTGTCTGTGCCTTCAGCTGTTGCAGTCTACACTGGCATGGAGACTAAGATGGCACTTAATTACCAGTCTAAATCTCAGAAGCGCTCTGCTGTGGAAAAGTATGATGAATCTCCCAGCTCATTTCACTGCATGATTGAAAGTCGTTCTTTGAACTGGTTAATTGAAATGCACCCTTCTTTATGCATACTCTCTCTCCTTCTCCTTCTGCAGGTCGATGAATGCCTTCCTCATAGTGTACTTGTGCATCTTGATCAGTAAAGCGGTGATCAACACTGTTCTGAAGTACGCTTGGCAGTGGTCGCCCGATCGGGATGAGCCCTGGTACAACCACAGGACTGAGCACGAGCGTCAGCGCCATGTGGTCCGTTCATAAGTCCTCTACTTTTTTAAAAGTAACCACTTAAACCAAGCGTCTGGTGTCACTTAAAACTTCATAGCTGTTTGTCTCCCTCCCCCGACTCAGGTGATCCGAGCCTTCACAGACTTCCTGGCCTTCATGGTTTTGTTTAATTACATCATCCCCGTGTCCATGTATGTAACGGTGGAGATGCAGAAATTTCTTGGCTCCTATTTCATCAGCTGGGACGAGGAGATGTTTGACGAGGAGCTGGGAGAAGGCGCTCAGGTGAACACCTCGGACCTGAATGAAGAGCTGGGACAGGTACACGCACACGCCCAGATGCGGACTGTCGGATGCAATCTAAACTCTGTTGAGGCATGCCTCTACTGTACCCTTCTCCTTTCTCCCTCCTAGGTGGAATATGTGTTTACTGATAAGACGGGCACTCTAACTGAGAACAACATGGAGTTTATCGAATGCTGCGTTGATGGGAACGTCTATATCCCACATGCGATCTGCAACGGCCAAATCCTGAGCGCTGCGTCAAGTATAGACATGATTGATTCCTCACCTGGTGGCTACAGGAGAGTAAGTGTGTTTTGCTAAACAAACAAGGGGAAGCTAACCTCAGTTATAAGGCTGGACGATTTTGATATATCCTATACCCAATACATATACATTTTAACACTTTCGTTGTATAGTGTATACTCTGTCTTATATTGGGGGTGAAAAAAAGTCCTCTGGTACACGGAAAAGTGATGAGCATTGCACTTATGGTAGTGGCAACAAAGATTAGTTTAGATTTAATAAAAGAAAACTTGTGTAGTCAGCATGAGCAGCAGTAGCTTCCACAGATGACTAGAGCGCGAGAGAGAGAGGACGAAGGGTGCTCACTGCCAAAAAGTGCTGAAAAGATTTCCTGGCTGGGGGGGGGTTTGTTTTGTTTTTTTGATATATAGCACAGAAATGTCACGCTATCGACTAAACAGAATCGATTGTGTAAAAAACAAAAAGAGGATTCGTTCTTCACTCTTGTTGTAATTATGCACCTTCTAACTCGGCCTGTTGCCTCCATAAGAAATGATTACGATATGTAGCTGTGCCTTTTGTCTGTCGCTGCAGGAATACGAGGATTTGTTTTTTCGGGCGCTGTGTCTGTGCCACACGGTGCAGGTGAAGGAGGAGGAGACGGTGGATGGCATCAAGAGGGGCATCCACCAGGGCAGGCCCACCTCCTTCTACATCTCTTCCTCACCAGATGAGGTAGCTTTGGTCGAGGGAATGAAAAGGTAAATGCGCTAAAACCACACAAAGTCCCCTAAAATCTTTATAGGTTCAAGTTACATTAAACTTTATTAGTGCGTATTTTATATTTTGGTTGAAAATGTATTTCGATCAATTACCGTCCAGAACTTTTACTTTTGCCTTCAGGCTGCTCTTCCAACACGGACTCAGCCAGTAAACAGGAATCTGCTGTTTATTTCACAACGGATTAGGGGTTTGGCCGATTCATCAGTTTTATCTAGAAAGGCTTCAGTAAGGGAAACCTGACCTGGAAGTGTCTGTGTGGTAGCCATAACAGGAGCTGGTTCAATTCTCTAAAAATTAAGGGAAAGTGCTTCCTTGGTTCCTTTGTTACCTCCTGTAGCAGAGGATACACAGGATAAAATAAGATATTACAGTTTGTTTTATTTTATAGGCTGTTTGTATGATTTAAAATCTCAACCTTTTAATGAATATGTTGCACCAGTATTTTATTTTTATTTAATCTGGCCTGTATGAAACGACATGGTGAGAACACATTGGTGCATTTTGGAATCCATCTTCTGGATTTTGCAGTTTCAGTATGGCAGACAGTTACTAGTCTAATGTAAGTATAATCAGTCTTTGGAAATTCTCCTTCACACCTTTTTAGTCATCTTTTCTTTCATTACTGTGTTTCACTGAAGTAAAGTAAAGGAGATCAATGTTCTTTTTTTTTTTTAAATATTTGACCACACTTCTTCTTTGTACCACAAGTACCAAAAACTGCAGTTCCACAAATGACCACTTGAGGCTGTCTCCCTGTTAGAGCCCAAATAAACAGTTTAGGTTTTCATGGTGAATTGCCTCCTTCATGATGATTTAACTTGTATTATAATTTAAAGTAATGTGTGACAGGTAGGTGCTGATACAGTCTGCTCGCTGTCCCTTCTGTTAAGTTATGACTCTGAGCTCCTCTAGATTATGTTTGTGGCAGCTTTTGGGACATTTTAATAAAATTGTCTGAAAAATATTATAACTGTGATAACTTCCTGTACAGTTGATTGTAGTAACAGCTTGTTTTCAACGACATATCCTCCTCACCACTTGCAGTGAGTCCACTATGTTGGCAGAGGGAGGGTGCAGGGTCACCCCCTCCAACAAAATGGTCTTGGCTCAATTTTTCCTGAAGTACTATCTGGCAGTGCAAATTGTTGGTCGGTCAAGAACAATTTAAAGCCTTGATGGCACAGAGGATGATGCAGACAGGCTGCTGTGAAGTTTTCAGACTTGTATTATCCTTGATTAACTTGTGCTGTGTTTTACTGTCTGATTACTGTTGAATTACTCAAACTGGACCACCTACAGTGTTTATAATCTTTATACCAAGAAGCACCAAGTCCACGCCAACACAGAGAACCTTTTCATTTTTTTTGTGTGTGCTATTTTAATAGTATAGTGTAGGACACTTCAACCATGCACCATCAGGGAATGCTGCTGTCTTATATAGCTTTCACAGATGTGCTCTGTCTTCAGCGTATGTGTGAGCTCAGGTTACGCAGAATGCGTCAGAGCACCTTTAGCCTTTCCAAGTGGGGCATAAGCGAGTATTGGTGTACATGGTTGCTTTTTGTTGGGCTTTAATGCATCTTTTTCCTTTCACTCTTGTTGCTAGGCTCGGTTACACATATCTAAGACTGAAGGACAACTACATGGAGATCCTCAACAAAGATGACGAGATTGAAAGGTCGGTGTGCTAAGAGACTGGTGCGGTTACTCCACAGGAGATAAAATGAGATTAATTCACTTGATGGAGTTGCGGTCACACATAAGCCGTCATACAACAGCCCTCAGCTTGTGTCTCATGTTCACCCGAGGTTACAAAAAAACTACAACCACCAAAGAGCAGGCAGAGGGTTGCTTTTTACGGAACTACTCAATCGAATCAAAACGTTCCAGCTGATCAGAAAAAACAGAAGCCGAACGAGTTTCCATTAGAGAGTGGTTTTGTGGCAAGTGTTTAATGTTTTGATCCGTGGGATGTGTTTGTGCAACCGCTTTCCCTCGCTATCACTCTCTGCAGTGGCCTGTCAATAGTGAGCTATTTTAAGGAAGCAGGGGAGCTCAGGAAGGGAGGGTGGTGCAGTGGGCAGCGGTGAAGACTTTAGCGGCAATGTGAAAGCAAAAGGTTTTACAGCTTTCTTGCATTTTGTGCTTTTACCCTTTTTAAGGGATCCAAGACCACTCGAGCCAAAAATAGAATTAATTTAAGCCTCGGCCATCAATCTGCATTGTGGTCTGTTTTACAGCTTGCTAATCAGGAAGTTAAAGGATGTAATGAAACTGTAAGAGGGGATAATGTGAGTTGTTTATCTTACAAATTATTGGAAACCTAAATTGAATGGAGGAAAAAAATGCAAAAATGAGTGTGTGCACTTATCAGAACTGTTGAGTGTTGGACAATTTGTAGATAATATGCAGCACTCTGGGGAAAAAAAGCCACAAACAAATATCTTTGCAAATAAGAAAATTAACAAAACAATAACTGCGTCTTTGCCAATGCCGTCTCTCCATCAGGTTTGAATTGCTCCATGTGCTGAACTTTGACTCTGTCAGGAGGCGAATGAGCGTTATAGTCAAGTCGAGCTCAGGTAAGATATCGTCTAACACGGGGCTGTTTATCGGATGCAGTTCTTGCAGTTGGCTTTACGGATATTTGTTTTGCGTGCTCCCAGGAGACTACCTGCTGTTCTGTAAGGGTGCTGACTCATCCATATTTCCACGGGTGGTCTCGGGAAAGGTGGAACAAGTTAAAGCCCGGGTGGAACAAAATGCAGTGGTAAGTGGACAGTTTGACCAGCACTGGTTATATAAGGGGATTGATGATACACTGCATCAGGTCAGTTTTAGATATCATTCAGAAATCTTTCATAGCTTCATGCTATAAACTTAAATTTTAATGTTACATTTGAACAAGAGGTTTAAAGAAAATTAATATTTCCTTTAAAAACATGAAAAGAGTACCTCTGTGTGGCATTTTTATTTTTTCATCTTTTAGCATACTAGTTTTTTGTGTGTTTTTTGTTGTTGTTGTTGTTGTTTTTTTTACTGCCCTTCTTTGACGCCTTGCACCTTAATGAGTCTTACTTTTAGCTAAAGCAGTCCACTGTTCCAGCCAACAAAAAAATCTCTAAATGGTACCGATCCAGCACTCAAATTATTAGAAGACAAAGTTAGCAACTACTTAGACAGGATAGTTGAGCGTGTAGCAGTTAAAGAGCCATATATTTCCCTCAGGGGGGGTTTTTGGAGCCCAGCTAAAAAGTGAAGATTGCACTTACCTTGAAATGACAGATACAAATGTAACTATAAATAAGTGCTAGTGCACTTATAACTCTGCTAGATGTGAATGAAAACACATTTTATTCTAAAGCACGTATGGCTCTAATGTGGATGAGATTGGAACACTTGCGATCAGCATTTGAATTTGTTCATTTTTCTCCATCGCTCACTTCGCTGTAACACCAGGAAGGGCTGCGAACTCTGTGCGTCGCCTATCGAAGGCTCTCACAGTCTGAATACCAGGAGGCGTGTCATCACCTGATGGAAGCCAAACTGGCCCTGCAGGACAGGGAGCAGAGGCTGGCTCAGGCCTATGACATCATCGAGAGAGACTTTGTTCTTCTGGGCGCCACAGCAGTGGAGGACAGGTTGGTCAGAAAGAGGGGAACGGAGAGATTTAAAAACAGTGCAGCAGCGGGGGGACAGAAGGACAGAAGGGAAGATTAATGAATCATTAAGCCGCCCTTAAAGGATTGTCTTCAGAGCGTTCTCATGACTCATGAGTGCAAGAAGAATATTGTGTCAGAGCTCTGATAGGTGACTTACTATTAATACTGCTGTTTCTTTTCCACTGAGAGAATAAATATGCAAGATGTTTTTACGCTCGGAAATAGCAGACCACAGCATTGACCCCAACTTGATTGATCGCAAGCACGACAGTTTAATTTCCTAACAGATAAGCTGCTGATGGGCAGGGACAGGGGTGGCCATGCATTGATAAGTTATCACCAGTCTGTAATGGATTGATTGAAGCTTTGATGAATGCTTTAGTTCTGTATAGCTGAGTGGAGGCTGCATCACTTATTGACTTATCGATTTGCAGGCTCCAGGAGAAAGCAGCAGACACTATTGAGTCACTGCACAAGGCTGGGATGAAAGTTTGGGTCCTGACGGGGGACAAGATGGAGACGGCGGCGGCTACTTGCTACGCCAGCAAGCTGTTCCGTCGCACCACCCAAGTCCTGGAGCTCACCAAGAAACGCACGGAAGAGCAGAGCCTTCACGATGTGTTGTTTGAACTCAACAGGACTGTTCTCAGACAGCGCTCCATCTCTGGGTATATGCTCATGTGGGCAATCTGCGTTATGTGTGCAACTGCCTCTTGGTCAAATCAGTAGATCTTTTAGTCCTTCTGATGTGTACATGGATTTCCCTGTTGATTAGTCTGTGACGCATTGTTTTTTTTTTTTTTTCTCAGCTTGTCCGTAGACTGCCTCGACTTTGGCCTCATTATCGACGGGGCCACTCTTTCTGCAGTATTGAAGCCCAACCAGGAGGGTGCAGGCCACGGCAACTACAGAGAGATCTTTCTAGAGATCTGTCGTAACTGTAGCGCCGTACTCTGCTGTCGCATGGCACCTCTGCAAAAAGCACAGGTAAAGGAAGTATGCGTGAAGTAAATATGCCACCTCCAAAGTGGCACATTCACAGTGGTACTGATTGGAATGGGATGGGCTTTTTGCAGATTGTGAAGCTGATTAAAGCCTCCAAGGAGCACCCCATAACCCTCGCTATTGGCGATGGAGCCAACGATGTCAGCATGATCTTGGAAGCACATGTGGGAATTGGTGAGTGCATTTAAGCACCATAATTATCAGCTAATTTGCTAAATCATCCATTTAATATTTAACCCAATGCTAATCATGATATTTGATAGCAGAGCTTTAGGTTAACCTAAAGTAAACCTTTGTTTTTGACAATAATCTATCAATTTAGGTGATCACATGTGGCATAATTGTAGTAATTGCAGGATATTTGCAAGTAAAATGCTAAAGGCAGTAACTGCAGCAATAAACATGCGATTAGACTCGTGATCAGGCTGCATTTAACCCTCTTTTCATTTCTTTAGGCATCATGGGTAAAGAAGGTAGACAAGCAGCAAGAAATAGTGACTACGCCATCCCGAAGTTCAAACACCTGAAGAAGATGCTTCTGGTCCATGGCCATTACTACTACATCCGAATTGCTGAGCTCGTTCAGTACTTCTTCTACAAGGTACTAGACGGGCGCCTCATGCGCTCAAGTGGCTCATACGTTTTAATCACTTTATCGTAATTCCCAGTGAAACACAGTCACAATGAACCAGATTTTGCAGCTACTCTGACAGATTACTGGATTCATGAATCCGTGGTGCAACCTATTCCCGGATTCATGCCCATGATGATCAGTGTGGGCGGCTTCCACAGCAAACAGTGCCCTGCCAACTGATTCATTTTTTTCCCCTTTTTGGCAGGCCAGCTGCTTACGGCCCACTCAGTGAGCTTATAGCACACAATTTCTGCATAAACAGAAATGTGTAGATAGTAGCATTTTTAGAGTCTTTAATTTTTTTTCATTCGTACTTGTCACAAGCTTATCACTTTCTTTGCTTGTTGTGTGTTTTTTTCTTCTCCCCCCCCCTCTTAAATCTTTCCAGAATGTATGCTTCATCTTCCCTCAGTTCCTCTATCAATTCTTCTGTGGATTCTCCCAGCAGGTAAGTACTTTATACGGTGTCAGAGTTATCATTGAGAAGCACGCAGTCATATTTGCATTGGTCACATATTCTCACAGGAGCTTCAAATAGTAACTATTTCTGTATCTATCACTGATGATGAGAGAGGTTTTGCTCAAGCCGTGTGCTGGCATGTCATCCTTCTTCCCTCACTTGTATCTCTTCTTTGATTCTTAACTCCTCCCACTGATGTAGGAGAGGGGGGCAAGAGAGGAGACATGACCTAATCCTTATCCAAAAGGTTCTCTTGAGGTGTCTTGAAGTGAATTTAAGTGATTATAAGAACTTCAGCAATGCTGGACAAGGAATAATTTATAGATGGAGGGGAGAGGAAGTGATAGTTCACAAGTTATTATAATGAAAAGCACCCATAGACGCCACATTTTCTCTCAGTTCTGTGTTCTCTCCAGCTCTGGGGATCTATCAACCATAGTAACAGAAAACAACATTACATGCACAACAGTATTTATATGGCAGATGAAGTCACTAATCGTCTGGAAAACTTAGCGAAGCATATAGCAGTTGAGACCAATTTAAAACCGATAGAATAAATTAGACATACACTCACAGGCCAGTTCATTAGGTACACATGTTTAACAGCTTGTTAATGCAATTAACATGGCAGCAGCCCAGTTCGTTGAGGCATGTAGGTGTATTCAAGATGACTTGTAAGAACTCAAACTGAGCATCAGAGTGAGGAGGGAAGGGGTTGTTTCATGTCGCTTCATCAAAAGCCATCACACATTAGCCATTGTGCTTGTTTTGTTGGTGTAAAAGTTGTTTGTGCACCTAAAGGGTTTCAACGGACACCGTTAAGAGAACCACAGTAACGTTCCTAGCTCTAATAAGTCAAATATGTCAGTATGTAAATGGTTTCAGATCACTGATGCCGTCTGTTTCCTCTGCAGCCTCTGTACGACACGGCGTATTTGACGCTTTACAACATCAGCTTCACCTCCCTCCCCATTCTGCTGTACAGCCTGGTTGAGCAGCACGTCAGCATGGACACATTGAAGAGAGAGCCCTCCTTGTACAGGTGAGCTCAGAAGAAATCCGATCCCCAAATATTCTCTTTGTGCATGTAATAGCTGTTGTTCCTAAACGTTGTCACTCTGTGTTTTTCTCAGGGACATTGCGAAGAACTCCCTCCTCCGCTGGCCTGTCTTTCTCTACTGGACATGCCTGGGTGTGTTTGATGCTGTTGTCTTCTTCTTCGGTGCCTACTTCCTGTTTGACAACACCACCTTCACCAGCAACGGCCAGGTAAGCCTCTGTCTCCCTGTCGGCAAAAGGCGGTGATAACGGCCAGTACGCGAACAGAGCGGAAACTGAAGACTTAAGGGGTGTTTGTGGTGTTTGAGGCATCTTTTAGGGGATTAGAGGGAATAAATGGATGTAAAGTAAGTGCTCTCATTATAAACGCTCACTCGATGGGGTCTCGTTAAAGAGGAGCTTAGGTGTAGCGGTTTGACTTTGCGGTCCTGGCATTGTGGATCTGTAGTAGTAACGTGTCTGTCCTGGGTCCCCATAGGTCAGCTACATTGGATCTCCATTCATATTGACAATAGCATCTTTCTCTGTATTGTTAATTTGTATCATGTCAACTGTTTTTGATCGGTCCTGTTTTTTAAGTTGAGACATCCTGAAATTCATTTTGCCCTTTGTCCTGATTCTTTTCTCTTTTCTCCCCTCCCCCTCCTTCTCCCTGCTTCCTCTCTCTTTATTTTGCTCCTCTTTCTTCTTCTTCTTCTTCTTCTCCCTCTCCTCCTTCAGCTTATGACCACCAACACACAGATGGTAAGCCTGTCTCCCTCCCTGTCAGCTCTCTCTGTCTCTCATACCCTTTTTCGTTCCTGTCGTATTGTTTACGCCTTCAGTTTGACCGTCTCATACCGCTCCATCCTTTCTCACGTCACCGCCATCCACCGTTTGAATGTGTAGTTTTCTAGCGCTCCATTATTCCCCTAATCTATGTAAAGCCCTGAATCCTTGCACAGTATCCTGATCTTAACTGACATGGTAGAAATCTTAGATGCTTCCTCACATTATCCTTGTGTTTCCTTCTGGTAGTAAACAAATGAATACTAGTATCGCTGTGGCTCGAGATCCAACATCTGTTTGTTTTGTTTGTTTTCTGTCGACCTTGTTTGTGCATTTGTGTGTATTTGTACGTCCATGTAATTTCACTGATGTGGGAGGTTTATAAAGGGGGGGGGGACCGTACTATTTCTGCAGTTTATAAAGGAAAGAAGTAATGGACACTGGTATCAACAGACAGCTGGTTTCTTTGCCTTGATCTTCCTATCCTGTCACGATCCTCCCTCTTTCATCTTCTCATCCCATCTGTTCACCCCCGATGTCTCCTTAAACCTTTCTAGGATTTCATCAGGTAGAAATATTTGCACACTGAGATATGAAGTGAAAAAGCCTCCAGTTCAGTGCCCACAATATCCCTTTCTCTCACCTTTTATCACAGCAGATATGATGTAAGAGTGTCTGTTCCCTCCTCGTTTTACTTGCTGGAGGGGCGGGCGGGTATCGTAGGGTGTTAAGTAATCCGTGGATGCAGGGAGAACAGCTTGTGCGATTGATGTTGCCTCTAACTCTCTTCTTCCTCTCTTATCCCTGCAGATGTTTGGGAACTGGACGTTTGGGACTCTCATCTTTACTGTTCTGGTGTTCACTGTAACACTAAAGGTGTGTTTGGAAATCCACTGAGGGGAAAATATTTAAGTAAAGCTAATATCAACTACCTTTACATAAATGATATCTTAGTTTGTACCCAGCTAGCTCCTTTTCACTATGTCTATGTTCTGTTTGTTTCAGCTTGCCTTGGACACGCACCACTGGACCTGGATTAATCACTTTGTCATCTGGGGGTCGCTACTTTTCTATGTTATTTTCTCTCTTCTCTGGGGTGGGATCATTTGGTAAGATGTGCTATGATTTTACTTGAATCAGTCAAGTTTATGCTGATCAGTGTATTTCAGGAAAGTCATTGATTTTTTTTCTTTCTGCCTTCTGCCTTTTATTTCGCTGCTCAGGCCCTTCCTGAACTACCAGAGGATGTACTACGTGTTCATGCAGATGCTGTCCAGCGGTCCGGCCTGGCTCAGCATCATCCTCCTCATTACAGTCAGCTTGCTGCCAGATGTCATCAAGAAGGTCCTCTGCAGGGCCATGTGTCCCACAGCCACTGAACGCGCACAGGTACAATGTTGGCACCACCTCCACATGAAGCTGGAGGTTTGAATTGTCTCGTGTCTGAAATTAGGCTGTAGATATTTTTTCACTGTAGTGATTTCTGATAGTGTTCACTAAATGCTAACCAGTGACTAATTAACGCTTTCCCCCTTTTCACTACTCAAAATCTGAGCTCATACTACACATCTCAGTACCCTAGTGGTGTGCCATAAATCTGTTGACTGTATTATGAAAGGAGGCCATTCAGATCCTTAGTTTATTTGAATATCAGCTGGATTTACTGACTTCCCGTTCCCTGTGGCTTAGCCTTACGTTGCCGTGAAACAAGCTTCACCGTGAGTGGAAAAGCGAGTGAAAGGTCTGACAGATTTCTTCCTCTTGTGCTTTTTTTTCCCCCTCCTCTTCTCTTCTTTCTCACTGCACCCTAATGGATCACCGTAATCAAAATCCACACCACCTCTCATTGAGCCTTTCTCTCCTTTCCTTTCTTTTTGCCTTGTTATGCCTTATCTTCACTACTTCCATCCTCCTCTTTATTCTTTTTTTCATCCTCCCTCCTCATTACTGTCTCCTCTCTCGCCCTCCTTTGTTTTGTCCCCCCACTCACTCACGCGCTCTTTCATGGTAACTACAGTCCACCCGCCCGTGCCTTACTGTGGAACCGTCCACCATCTTCATGCTTTCACAGTCCTCCAGCAGAATGAGTTTCTGATTGGGCCAGAGAGACGAGAGAGGAGCGGGAAGAGGAGGTGACCCTCTCTTTTAAGCCCTCATCTCTGTTTGCATGGTGGCATGCCCCTGTATAAACCACATAGCACCATCTCTACTAATGTGAAACTAACTACTAGCTGCTAATGACGACACAGCACCCGGTTTGTAAGGTTGCATTTGTAGTATCCTTTTGCTGCCATTTTCATTACATATTTCATTGTGTTTAGTTTCCCTTGGTATGTTTGACATGTATTTTGTTGTCACCGTTCCAGCCAGTCTCATCTATATGTTGTTAAAATGATGATGTGTCGTTGTTGGTAGGACTTTTGTCATATTAGGTTTTACCTGAAACAGTTGAATTTTACAGAAATTTGCACAGTTTCCTCTAGAAAATACCAGTTTAGCTTTCCTTATTTATTTGTAGCTGGTTTATTAGTCAAAAAGTGAATCAATTATTAGCTGTTCGGTTTAAAAATTCAAAACGACCTTTGGTTCTAGCTGCTCCAGTATGAGTAACTTTCATGTCACTTTAAGCAAGTATTCTTGGGGGTTTTTTTTAAATTGTTTTTGATCCATTTTTAGATGTTTGTTGCCTTGGCCAACAATTCTAAAATTGAATTTAATGACAAATAGTGTAGCAGTTTATACATTTGCCTAACAAGCTAAAAATCCCCAGGTCAATCCCAGGAGGAGACACAAATCCACAAATCCTTTTGGGGGGGGGGGGTCTGGAAGGGCATGCAGTGTAAAAATCTGCATATCAAATATGCAAAGCCATCCACTTTGGTTCACCCCTTGTGAATAAGGGAGCAGCCAAGAGTAGCTGTATATTTAATGACAAATAGTCCTGGAGTTTTTCAAACATCACCAAACCATAGCAGCCTTACATGATAGCACAAATCTGATTTATGGAAAATATTTGCAATCCCAGACCACGTCTGGGAATTGGACAGCTGTTAAAGGGACCGTTCACCCCAAAATTAAATATCCATATTTCTTTTAAATCAGCTTAAAGTATTGAAGCATTACTAGACAAAAGACGAAAGGTTGAGCAGATTCCTTCATCAACCCCTGTCCTTTAACATCATCCACAGAGGGTAAGTTCTGTGCAGGTTCTGGAGGACAGCGTGGCTCCTGGCTCTGCTGGTGGAGGTGGAGGCCGTGAAAGGGACCCACTCCACCCTGATAGGACCTGTGAAGGAGACAGTGGAAAAAAAGCTGCTAGAAGCTCTGACTCCTTGGTACCACATAGTCACAGCACCCTACTCAGCAAACCCTAGAGTACCCACAACAAGGGGGCTAGGGTCACCATGGTAACGGCACACAAAGGGCGTGGATAGTGGGGTGTTGGGCTCTTAATGCTGATGCCATGATGCTTCCTGCTGCTTTGCACTGCATGCGGCATGCAATTGTGCTGTGGCTCAGAGTGACGGGGGTGCAGTGCTGCTTCATGAAGAATTTCCTTCTGCCAAAGCTACTTTCAGGAATCACAATCCCCAATTAAGTCAGCAGCGCTAGTTTCACCCAGAGAGGCTACAGGTTTAATACAGATTTGATAAGTGCAGTCTGTAACTAAGGCTATATTTTATTAGGAAAGGCCCCAAGTAGGTTACTTCCAGCACTCATGTTTAAAAATTAAACTCAGGGGTGACATTTAGTTTGTCTCTGGCAATTTGGCAAACCAGGTTGTGCATCAATGTCTGTAATAAGTGTACACTGGCGCCATCTGGTGCTGAAACATAGAATTGCAAGTGAGTTTTGTCTTCATTACACAAGCATGCTTAATCGAACATGATTGCTAATCATGATGGGTTGTTTTCAGAAGGTTTATTGTTATTGAGTATGTTCTTTTCAGCATTTAAAGTAGAGTCAAGGTTACTTTTCGCATTTAAAAAAGAAATAAATAAATATGCAGACCACCAAATAAGTATGTTAAACCTTCTGAAAATAATTCTACCTTTCATGTGCATCGTGTCAGATTTTCTCGCAAATTCTATAATTTCACCTGCATGTTTCTTTTCCTCCAGTTTCCTCTTCTATCGCTTGAAATGTATTATGACGGTGGATTCTCTGTTTTTGTGCAGGATCATCAGAAGCTGTTGCCGGGTAGCGTGGCGGCCGTGACTCCACTGTCCTTCTGTCGATCCTGCAAAGGCACGAGCGCGGACTCCTCTCACCTCCACCTTGGCACCGCAGAGTCACTGTCGCTCTGCAGGTCTGACCCTCTACCCCAGAAACTCCTGGCCCATTTGGCAGAGAGCGGAGGGACAGAATTGTGTCCTCTCAGCCCTTACATGCTCCGTCTCTCTGGGGCAGGGTTCGCCTACTACGCTCCTGGGCCGGAAACCTCAGTGTGAACACAGATGCAGACTCTGAAGCTTCTGCATCTCAGAGATCCGTGAATTACACAACGCAGACATGTTCAAACACATCTGAAGCATGGACACTCCATGCTAAGTTCACCATGTGCATTTTTGGGCTACACCTGAGTGAAAAACCCTTTAGATAGTATTGCCCTTACTCCTAATTCACATACTTGTCTCATTTTTATTTATTTTTTTGGTTTGATTCAGCAAATTCCCTGCTCAGACTCTTACTTGAAAAAGTTTATGAGCAAAAGGAGAACCATGTGCGAAAATGTTTCTCGCACTGTGGAGCTGTGCCGTTTGAACTGTTGAACCTTTTTGTATTTCCTCGTCTCATTTTCAGTCTGACACTCTTGCCTGGTCCTCCACTTTTGCGTCCCCTTTTTTCGCTTCTTTGTAAATGTTTGTCGGAAACATTTATGTACATTTTGTGGTCTGGCCAAGTAAGGGGGATAGCCTTCAAGCTCAGCCCTTTAGGTGTGCGTGCGTGTGCATGAGCGTGAGTACGCATGAATTTTGCCTGTTTATTGTATGTTTGTATGTGACACACCTTTGCCTTACAGGTAACAACAGCAGCAGCAGGCTAGGAGCCAAAGGAGAAAGGTGTTTAGATTTAGAAAAACTGGAAAAAAAGAAGCATAAGTGATGTTTTTACAAAGCCTTACACACAACCATCAGCTGAAGGAGAGAGGCGGGGGAAATCTGAAGAGGGATGTGCAGTATTTTAGCCACCCTGCCTTAATTCATAGATGCCCTTTTTTTCCCTTTTAAACTGATTATATGTGGTCACTTTAAACACATTTGTGAGAGTACAAGGAGGTTCAAAGAGCATAGATATAAATATATACAGTACAATGAGTCTATTATTCCTCCTACTTTCTTTTACCCTCACAATTGTGTCGAGCTTTGTTTCCCTTATCTGTCAGCGTAGCATGTCAGATCTCTCTCTGCATGCTGATTTATTCTTCTCTCAGTTGTTCCACATCCCTCTTTGTCCCAGACATCATTCATCACCAAACCTTTCATGGCACTTGTGTTTTGTTTTTTTTTTCCTTTTCCCTGAACAGTTAGCAAAACTGCACCCTCTCCTGCCACCACGTGGTTGTGCAGGGTAACAGCAGCAGCCTGGGACTTGTTTGCGTGTTTGTTTGTGGATGTCCTAAATGACTTGCTACTCCTCCCTGTTGCATTGTGCTCGTGTGTTTGCTGCTGTGCTCCGTGTTATGCAAAAGTTAACGTAAGAATGCTAATGTTGTCACGTTATAAGGGGCTGTCTCTGTGTCACATAATTCCATGAGGCTTTTTTTTTTTTTTGTGCTGTTCGAAAATTATTGATGTCAGTCACTATTGATGTGTGGATGTAAATTTAAAAAAACAATGTTGATCTATATTGTGGTGAGAAGGGGTGTTGGATAGATTTCATTTCTTGTAAGAAGGTGGGAGACTTGAATCGGCGATGTCACAATCAAATCAATGAGAATGTTGAAGTGATTTGTCCATCACGTCCTCCAGCTGAAGATTGTAGCTCATTTTCGGTGAACCTCTTTTTCTGCATTTCTAAAAATCTGAATTTTGTTGGGTTACATAGCAAGTTACTGACTCTGGAAGTCATGAATGTGAGATTTTCTTCTTTTTTTTTTATACATTTATACAGTTTCATACACATCACCATTTGCCAATATGTATAAAATCATTAATCTGGACTCTTCCCTTCAGTTTTCACTCCACAAGCCTCCACAGGTGTGCAAACGTGGAGGGGCTCAACATCCCGACCTCAGCGATAAAAGGAACGTACTTGGTGCTTGTAACACAGTGTCCCACCTCACTGTGCCGTTGCCATACCGTATCGAGACATAGTCTAAATGTCATATTCTACAATAATAATGTAACTTTTGTGATATGACGGGGAAGCATTTGTTGTAATTCAGACATGTTTAGTAGCAAATTCCTCCACATTTCAAATTTTCACCACTTAGTCAATTTTTGTGTTGTCCATTGTGTATTTTTTTTTTGCTACTTTTGTATCTCAGAGAGAAGACTATATTTTAACTCTATGCTAGAGTATGTGGTCGAGTTTGTAACCAAAACGAGAGGAAAAAACTAAGATTCATTAGATTTACCAATAGTTATACACAGTGCACTTTGTTTTACAACAGATCTGTTTGACCATTCAAAACCAGGTCTTGTCTTGTCAGCTGGGGTTTATGGTTCACTCTTCCTCACAAGTTATTTTTCTAAGAAGATTGTATTGGGTGAGAAGGGGAGGGGAAAAAAAGAAGTGACCAAATAACTTGACTAGGAATGAACTGTCTGTATGTGTCAGCTCTGTCGCAATGGATTTATCACACCAGCCTTCTACTGCTGATCAGAATGTCAAACTGCTTTTTTCTAAGTCCATCAGCACAACAGCAGGTGCTCATCTTGTCACTCCTGAGCTTGGCAAAGGTCTGAAATGTCGACTTCTGTGCTCTGAGCAGCACACTTCATATCATACCTTTTTAGTATGGCACTGTTTGTATTACTAAACAGGTTTTGAGAAATTACTTTTTTTCCGTTTTGGATAAAAGATTTTAAAAGTTCACCTGTTGACTTTTTGCCAGCCTGTCTGTAGCAAATGAGGGCAAAGCACTGTATTGTCATTCTGCTTGTAATAAAGAGTGAAAACACTTGTCCTGCCATGGTTTGTGTTATAAACTATATCGCCAAAAGTATTTGCTCATCTGCCATCACACGTAGATGTAACTGAGTAACATTTCATTCTTGATCGATAGGCTTGAACATGTCGGCCCAGCCTTTGTAGCTACAACAGCGTCAACTCATCTGGGAAGGCTTTCTGCAAGAGCCGAGCCCGACTCCTGAAAAACAGCCCTGTAGCATAATTCCCCCTCCACCTAACTTTTTGGGGGGAGGAGTTGTCCCAACTTACACTTGGTACAATGCAGTCACACAAGCACCGTTCTGGGAATTGCCGGACAGAGAAGTGTGATTCATCACTCCAAAGGACATGTTTCCACTCCTCTAGAGTCCAGTAGTGGTGTGCTTTACACCACTGCATTCAGTGCGTTGCACTTGCTGATGTCAGGCTTGGATGGCAGCTGCTTTGTAGAGGAAGCAAAAGTACAGAAATTTTATGAAAGTTAAAGTATTGATTCAACTTCATTACTCAAGTAAAAGTGAAAAAGTGCGGGCTCTGAAACTTACTCAAAGTAGCTCTTTTGAAGATGTTTCTACCAGCTATTTCTGTGGAAAGCTAGTTGAACCTTATGTTATATTCATGTAATTGAAATCACATTAACATAGTGTGGGAATACAAATGGGAATGCGAACTTTATTTCAGTCTAATGAGTCCTTATGAATCTACACTGCTTGAATCAGTTATGGAAAAAAGGGGAGTGTTAAAGTGAAACTTGGCAGGTGGGGGAACCCTAAAATTGGTCGTAGTAGCACAGCATTGGGTAAAGAATCACAGCTGAAAATTTTTATTGTGAGCTCCAGTGGGGTTTCTTAGTGTATAGGCTGTGATCAGCCGATCTGGCCTACTGCTGCTACTATTAGGTTTACTGCTGTGTGTGAATTTGCACGACTGAATTCAACTAGATGTAAGCAGATGTTTCATGAATGGTCTTGGCTGATTTCCATCTTATACACTGACAATATTTTGTTTATACTAGATGGTATAAAGTAGCTATGAAGGTTAATTTCAGTGAATGCCACTCAGCTAAATTCATTTTTATCTCTGCTATCCTTTATGTAACCCAGCTCCACCCAGCACACTGTCCATCACACTCCAGCAAACTAACAAACTAACTAGTAAGAATTCTGAATTTAATCTCAGAATTCTTTTTTTTTCCCCAGTGGCCCTATCGTATCTCAGAATCCAGTATTCTGAGAATAAAGTCGGAATCCTGAGAAAAATGTCAGAATTCTGACTTTTTTCACAGAATTCTG
>NW_005187456.1:2571736-2595134 GCF_000239375.1 Pundamilia nyererei | reverse complement strand
CCCCCCCCCAGTGGCCCTAATCCCCTCCCGTAGAGTTAGCACACTGTAGTTTGTTTTACAGGATGTCTCTCAATTTAGAATAACATAAATTCACATCAAATACATATCCAAAATCTGATTTAACAATTGAGAACTTGCATATATTTCCAGTTTATTAAATACTACTGAGCAGTCCTTACCTTTAATTAGGTATTCCTGTCCTGACCTGTCTTTCTTTCTCCATCTCTGAGTGAAGTTAGCTGGACATTAGCTAGCTAGCAGACAAGTTGCACACATAGCCATGGAAGTGATTGAATTCAATGACTTGACTTCAATGGGTGAGTGAATATTTTCAGCAATATAGTATGTCACAGTTCATCAAAACTTCACCAAAATGCTCCACCCACAAGTTGGCGCTAGCTCTACGCAGTCACTGGGCTGCATCTCCATCCTGCCTGTAGAACTTTGTATTTGGCCACACACATAGCAACTCAAGAACAGATGAGAAACAAAGTCATCTACCAGTCTGGAAATGGTTAAAAAACCATTTCCCAGGCTTTGGGACTCCAGTGAATCACAGTGAGAGCCATTATTCACTAATAGAGACAATTTGGAACAGTGGTGAACCTTCCCAAGAGTGGCCAGCTTGCCAAAATCACTCCAGAAGTACACTCACAAGTCATCCAGGAGGCCACAAAAGAAACCAGAAAAACATCAAAAGAACTGCAGGCCTCACTTATTTCAGTTAAAGTCAGAGTTCATGATTCAACAATAAGAAAGCAACTGGGCAAAAATGGCATCCATTGGAGACTTGGCGAAAACCACTCCTGACCAAAAAAAACACACTGAGTCTTTTAGGTAAATATTCTGTGGACTACAAGACTAAAGTTGGACTTTTTGGAAAGTTTAAGTTCTGTTACATTTTACATAAAACTAACACAGCATTTCATAGAAAGAGCATCAAAGCAACAATCAAACATGTTGGTGATGGTGTGATGGTCAGAGGCTGCTTTGCCACTTCAGGACCTGGACAATTTGCCGTAATTGATGAATGTTCTGTTTTCTACCAGAAAATCCTAAAAGAGGATTTCCACCAGTTTGTGTCCTAAAGCTCAAGCTCACTTGGTTTATGCAGTGGGACAATGATCCGAAACATACAGGCAAGTCCATCTCTGAATGGCTCACAAAACAAACGGTAGGTTTTGGAGTGAAAAAAGTCTGAACTGAGTCCAATTGACATGTTTTGGCATGAAGTTAAACAAGCCATTTATGCTTGAAAACTGCAATGCAATTTGCAAATTCTGTAAAGAAGAGTGGGGCAAAATTCTTCCACAACAATTTGAAAGACTCGCCAGACTTGCCAGTTATCATAAATGTTTGCAGTTCTGGGTTAGGGCAGTTAGGGTTAGTCCTCATGATATAAACGAGAAGAAAGTTCATCATGCAATGTCACAGATTTCTCTCTGGACTAACTGACAATACCACTTCTATCTTGAGGTGTCAACCAGTCAAGCCAGAATGTGCCCATCTTATTGTCAATAAGTAAGGCTGGAGTTATTCGACTGTTTAATGAATTCAGACATACCAGTGACATCGCGTCACCCCCGTCAACGAACACCTCAGTGGCTTCTGCCTCTACAGATGGCAAGAACATCCCTGCCGTACAACTATGGCAGTGTAAGAAAATGAGTGAACATCTGACATAACTGGAGTAGATCAATGACAGATAAACAACAATAAACCTCTTGTTCTACATTAGTGCTAAAAATATAAGGTCACTGGGGTCAGAGTCCCCAGAAGAGACCTAGTGTCACCTGAATGGAAAAGTACACAATAATGATGGTCCTCACTTAAGAGGTCTGTCTGCTAACTTATGGATTAAATGCTGTATTGCTATTGTCTGAGTGACATTTTCTTTGAATTTCCCTGGATTATCTTGTATTTTCAGCTTTTGAGTCTACACAAGACATCGCTAAAACATTAGAAACTAGATAAGCAGCAACCAGCACCCACAATGAATACAGATTTATGAAATTCATCCCTCATTTTATTGAGCGTCTTACCTAGCTGTGTCAAGGATGCATGTAATTAAAGCTCTTATATATGCAGTCTGTGAAGTTTGTTTACACATGGAATTTGCAAAGAGGGTTACCGAAGATGATCCTACTGTATTTTGTCATAACCATGTGCCGTCACATGGTGGCAATGCAGCATAATCAATGATGCATGGCCGGCAATGGTACCATTGCCGTCTCTGTTTCTGCAGATAAGAATGTTTCATGACAAAGCTGTTGTCCCTTTCCTTTACACTGGATGTCACTATTGGATCAGCTGTTTGTGCAAAACTGTTATGCTGACCTTCACATCCCCTCCCCCAATCTGCCTGCCAGGTCTGCACCATCATGTGTGCTGAGGCAGAAGCATGCATGTGTGAATGAGGCTGTCTGCTGCTCCACCTCCTCCCCGTCTCCCTCCTTCACCATCCTTTGCGCTGCATTTTCCTGCAGGAGACTCGTCACTGTTGCTGAGGCTGTCACAGCCATAACAGCTTCAGCATCAGCATCATTTCCTCATCTGTCTCAGCAGCATCCACTCCATCCTGGAGAGCATTCATTTTTCACAAGCGCACACCCCCTTTTACCTCTCTTTCCTCTAGATTTTTAACTCACATCCTAGGTTCGTTTACCCTGTCGCATCTCCCTCTTCCCTTCTGCTCAACTCAACAGTCTCCCTCACCACCATCCACTCTTCCATAGCACCGCTCAGCAAAAAGCAGGCAAGCTGTCTCTTCTTCCTACAAAAGCGTCTCTTAGCTGGACAGCTGGTCTTCCACTGTCCCTCTGGAGGATGATCCTGTGGATGAAGACAGAGGAGATGGCCCTCGGTGAGCTGCTAGTGAGACTGAGGACCGTCACCCAAAGCATAGGTGGGTGGCAACGACACAATCGGAAGCAGCTCTTGTCTCTGGTCATTGTATTTTTTGCTTGCTGAGGATGTTGCATGTTGATCTTAAACATAGACATAGGTGAAAATACTATTACTAAAATGCAGGCACAGTAAGAGACATATTATTCCTTTGCCTTGATGGAATCAAGTCCAAATGGACATCAAAACAAAAGCAGTTTACAAAGCCAATGCAGGATCACAATGTCGAAGCGTGTTGTACAGGAAACCACACAAGCTTGAATGTGCTGCTGTTCATGATCATTCTGCCTCAAGACATGCAGGTGCTTAGCCGGAATACGATTTTATCCTCTGAAATAAAATGTGGTTTATGCTGACATTAAAGAGATATTAAAGTATTTACAATGCGGATAAACAGAAAAACTATTGCATGAAAAGCTGTCTCATTTTTTTACAGAAACGCAGGCTGTACACAGGGTGGTTTGTGTTGTGATACACTACCTCACTAACCCCAATTGTAGTACTCCACCCTAGAAAACTATAGTGTGTGGAATATGTCTGATTAGCAAAAGTGTTTTTAAAAAATGAGACACAATGACCTTCCTCTGTAACCGTAGAATGATTATTTAACATAACCTTTTCATTTCCGAATATTCGCACGGTTTCTTTTACTGATTTTGCTGTTAGGTCTGCCTTCCTGAGCTCCCCTCATGGTGTTTTTGTGGTTAGACAGCTTTTTTTCTACTCTATATATGACGTTCTCCTGCTTTTGCAGCTTCTTGATTTATCGCCACCAAATCAAGGACAGACGTTTCTCCTGTGCTAACCTAATGCCACTGATGTGATTTGTGATCTTTGCTTCTGGTCCCTTTTGATCCATTTATAGAGATCTCCCCTAATCCACTCACTGCCAGCACACAACCACTCTAATAAGCATGAACGCACACATGCACAGCCTGCACAGCCTGCACAGACAACCTGCCAAACACTTGGGTGTGTTAATATTTTATTTAATGTTTGTAAAACCTTACTTAGAAAAGCCTACCCTAAAGAGTTATAGCTTTCAGACCCTCATTTCATTTTGCACCTGTACATGTCAAGCTAAAGTGAGAGGAAATAATGTTTTACTAAGTGCATTTACTGGTTTCCCCTTTGCATGGTTTCATTTTTAAGATGGTGAAAGCATGGCAGTAGTGAGTGGGTGGACTTGACTAAGGAGGGGGGACTTGGCTATGCCCAGGCTAGAGGAATGAAAATGCAAAGACTCTAAAGGCAAATCAAGAATTGCATCACTCTACTTAGCTAAAATCAAAATGAAAATAAGGTCATATTGTTCCTGGGGTTTTTTAAGTCTGCAATACTATCCTAAAACTGTACATTAATCCAGTCCCTGGTAGCTGTTTATAAAGAAGTGTGACAGGAATTCGCTGTGGCAGGAGAATGAGAGCAGTAATCGGCTCAGAGAGGAGAGTAACGCTGATCACAGAAGACAGCAGAGAGGAAGGGAGAGTGAGGAAAAGGGAGATTCGGGGAATTGAGTCAGCTAAGGATGCATAGGATTTAGCATCATCTAACTTGAAGAACTGTTTTTTTCTTCTTGTTTTTCTCTGATCCATTCTCTGATGGATGTTGCATTGTACACTGTAGAAAGCTGAAGTATTAATTGCTTCTTCTTTTTTTGTCCCTTGGGGAATACTGCACTCCTGTCTGTTTCAACTTCTGGCTGCTGGCTGTCTTTGCAGCGCCATTAGCATGAGTGCAACACAACGTGATATAAACCAAAAACATCTATTTGGATCATAATCTGTAGCTGAGTGCATTTTCCTTTTTTGGTAAAGATGATGGGTGATCCAGTTCATCCGTCAATGTAGTAACCTGTGGGTGGACAAGAGTCGTTTTTTACAGCTTATTCAAGGGAGAGAGAAAATAAAATATTGGGTAAATGGTAGCTTTTCCTAAATGCAATTAAATAAAGCTAACGGATTTTGATCAGATTGTTGCGAATTACACTTATACAGGTAATAAACCAAAATATTAGACACATTAAAACTTTGACCTGATGATGGTGCTAGAATACAGGTTAAAGGATCACCACGGTAATCATTCTAAGGGACGTGTGCGTGGGTCTTTGTGTAGGTGTGTGAGCCTTTATGGCAGTTTATTAAATACTTAGATGTTCACTCACAAAATCACAATTAAAGACACCTGTTGTTTTCGTACAGGAAGTCATGGGATCACTAGCGTCATGTGTAAACCATGAAATTTCATGGCAGTCCTTTTAACAATTGTGGAGGTTTTCTAGTACAATAACACTGATGAACCAATCCACAGCACCATGCTCAGTAATTTAATTGGCAGAACCATAAGTCAGTTAACTGAAAGGAAAACAGTAGGTTAACTATGAATATAATACTTAGAGCCATGATCACTGGAAGCCTCTTTCTGACTTTCTAACTGGGCATTTGACCTACTTCCAGCTGATTTAAAAGGACACATCTAGTTCACTGAGTCACAGGTGTCGGCTTTTCCAGCAGGAATGTGTTCTTCTGCAGCTGGTGAAGCTTAGGGGGGCTGTTTCTTTATTTTTTATTTATCGTGCAGCACACGCATGCAAGCCAAGTGGAAGAGGCTTATTATATATCGCGTGGGGGAGTTTATGGCTTGGAAGGAGCTGACTCTCATGAACCTTTGCTTGAAAGCAGTCCATCTATCCCATGAGTATGGTTACATTTTGATAATGGTCATTTGTAACTGAGCAGATTTTTCACTGTTTCATTGATGGAACATTAACTCAACAAGGAGGTGTATAAATCAAATACTATATTGTGTCAGGTTCCTTTTTAAGCTAAAGGTCAATGGTTCATTCTGCCCTAAGTGGGCTATGCTGTTCATCCTTAAAGGCAGAGCAGGTGTATAACCAGATGGATCCAACAGGCAACTATCAGCTTCCAGCTAGCCAGCCATGCCCAGAGAGATATAGTACCTAGGGATAGCAAGAGTGGTAGTAAAAGCATTCTAAATTTGTCTTTTGCTAGTTACAATTACTGTTTCATGTAAAACAAAATCTAATGTATCACTATATATATCCACCACTTTGGGATACACTGAAACATTTACTAAATGAGACCATTTTGAACAAAAGTTTCAGTCTGGACGACTGTAGTGTAGAGAAGATTTCAATCTGCAGTGGTTTATATTTAGCAGTGTGGCTGTGTCCTGTGACCTTCCTCTAATGTACATGAAACCCCAGAGGCAGGGACGGAAGCAGTAAGACCTTGACAAAGAATAGAGCATCAGTATAACTTTGATTAAATAGAGAAGAAATCATGAAAGGTGGACCTGAGGTGAAGATGGTGATATGCTGCAACTGCAGTCAGACTTAAAAAGTAGGCCCTATATAGGATTTGTCATTTGTGTAGAAGGGTATCAGCTAAGCCATCAGCTGATCAGCTTGGACTGCAGCTGAGCTTGACTTTGAGAAAATGCAATGCTCGATTTGAGGTCCCCAGACGATGAATCCTAATGGCTTTGGTGATCCCCGGTCAAAGTGTGTGGAGCACAGAAGAAAGCACCATTATTAATAAGTGTGCATTTGTGGTTTTTAGTTAAATGCCCTGACAACTTTTGGAGTTTTTTCATGACTGTAGACTCTTTACTTATTTGTGCTCTTTGCAGGTTTTACCACATTGGGTTATTGCTTTGGTCTGTATGAAGGAGAGGAGATTTAAGTTGTCAGTTCATCAGTTCATTCCCTGAAGCTCAAGCACACTTGGGTTATCTTTGTCTGATATTAAAATGTATTTAATCTAAAATATGTTAACTGTGAGAAATAAAAAAATAAAAAAATAAAAAACAGGAAGAGAGAGAGAATAGGTTTTCACAGCACTGTATGTAAGTATGTGCCCAAACACCAAAAGGGTAATAGAAAGTTAAGTATAGGAGGTGGAATATGTTATAAATGGGGGATAAGACATGATTAACAAGAAGACAGGGATGGAGGGATGAGGTGGAGATTAGGGCTGAATGTCTGTGATGGCCAAACCCGTGTCCACACTCTGAAGTCAGTAACTCTTGTATTTTCATTTCTTCATTTGAACATAGTAACACACTTTAGTTTCCAATAACTTTATTGATTGGTTTGGATACATCTGTTCTATTTGTGAGCGCGCACATTTAGTTTACTTATGTATTCATATCACTTCATTACTTTGATTTTTGACTAACCTTTTTCTTTTTATTTCTTACCTGCCAGCATCCCTGGGAGTTCCTGGACAAAAGATGGTAGCCAGGGTTTGAAACCACTAAATGCAAAAAGGGATAATTGGACCACACCGCCACTTCCTACTGAAGGGGAGAATGTGTGTTTTCTTTCATTTAAAAACAAAGTATTTGTATTAAATTAAATATTTGAGTTTAGGGTTTAATGGTTTTGATTTTCTTCTTTAGTGTTTAGTTTATTAACAAACTAGATTGTACTGCATTGTGTTGTGATTTATGATTGTGTTTGTTTGTTACCCCCTCAGTCATTTGGTTTGTTGTTTGCAGTCGTTGCCTGAGTTCAGTTTTGTTTCTTTGACCTCTTTTATGAGCTCAACATTTATTACTTTTGTAAATATAATTTTGGGGGGTTAAATAAATGAAAACCATATTTTTTTAATAATTCCTGGGACGACTCCTGTTTTTCAACTCGGTCCATCACAATGTCACTGAATAGCAAGCTGAAGTTGTGTGTCCCATCCGCTGTAGGTGCCTCATTGGTATGTGAGAGAGTGCATCTCCCCTCTCATCTCTATTCTAAGCCTATAAAGTGCAAGCTGCCTTTTTGCTTGCCAGCCAAACACTCACACAAAACCCACAAATAAACTCAAGCCTGCCAATAAGCAACCTCCTCTCCACTGGGTTTGCTCCTCCTCGGTTTCAGGCAACATAGTAACAAGAAACTTTTTAACTGTTGCCATAAAGTTTATGGGGTTTTTTCTTGTTTTTTTTGCTGGGTTTTTTGTTTTTTAAGTCTTACAGGTGATTGGCTTTAGCGCAGTAGTTTTTTGCACTGTGAATTTAATGCATGGAGGAATCCTGTGAGATAGAGGGAAAGAAAGGGTAGATTAGTTCAGGAGCAGAGGAGTATAATTAGCCTAAACAGCAGAAGGGGATTTATGCTCTGCCGGCTGCCCTCTGCTTCTGCTGTCTTCCACCCTCCTCCCCTCTTGTCCTTCCTTGGAAAGCATTGCTTCTCTCAGTTGTCAATAGTTCCACTGACGATGTGTGTGTGTACTAGGGGTCTGTGTGCGAATGTGTGTGAAGGGACCTGGGCTTGTTCTCACCTCTAGTGTGAGCAGTGTTTGTTTCAGAGTTTATGCAGACAGTGACTCAGCTGTTTGTGATTCTGCAAGCTTTGCACTGTGCGCTTGCCTTGAGTCCTCAATGTGGCTCTGCAGAGGACAGTAGGCTTATCTTATATGTAGCCACTGCAAACATCTCCGCCCAGGAACACGTGTGAGAGCATCTCTTTGTAATCCTGAGTAACCTGGCACATTAAAAGAAGGATCCTTCCCATGTCAGCATTTGGGAATTATGCTTTGGAGTCTGTCAAAGCTTTAAAAAGTGCAGCGAGGGGTCTCTCTCTCTGGATGACAAAGTTTGTTTTAGAGGGGTGAGACCAGCAGCCAGCTCTAATGTCTCTCCATGAGTTTCTTCGGGAGGGCGGTGAGGCATCGTTCCGGATCATGAACCGCCTCAGTCATCTTATGCAGAACTTGGAATTCTCTGGACTGGGCTCGGCTTTCCCTTTCAGCCCTGCCAGCCGCAAGAACTCCTGGAGAGCCTGGGATGGTAGGACTGAGAAAAAAAGAGTGTATTCTGTGTGAGAGGAGTGTGCATGTGTGCACGTATACTCGCAACTTTTTGTGCCTGTGTGTGTATTTGCGCATAATATATTTTTCATTGAAGCTCTGGCTAGAGTATGTAGGGCATCGCGCCCAGAGACTCACATACAGTGTTTCCTGTGGGCTTCCCTTGCCCCCACCCCCTCTGCTGGGCTGTTTCTGTGTCTTGATGTGTATAACATTTTGTGTGTGAGTGCATGACTGCGCAGCTTAATCAGCTGCTTCAGTATCCAACATGCACATCTCGGCAGCTGCACTGACATTTTTCCATAGAAGCAGTGAAAAATTCTTCAGCAGATGCAGAAACTGCAGCACAGAGCAGCAGAAGAGCTGGTGCAAAGGAATGCTGATTAAAGCTGCTGAGCTAACAGTTTGGTGTCGTCTCAGCCAGATTGTTGCCACTTTTACTAACACACAGCAAGAAAAGAAATGGTGAAGAAAACCAAGAAGAGTGTTTCTCAGTGGGATAGTGGGATGCCAATGGTCCCGCTTAAGCCATGTGAGTCAGGGGTCTTTTTTCAGCATTTTTCTTTATCTGGGACATATAGAAAGCAGCTGTTTTCAGCGATTCTCCTGCTGACTGTCTATATAAATATTTTAAAACCTTTTGTAGTCTTCATATTCTTGTTTCTCATGTTTCTCTTTGTGATTTTGTTAGATATTCATGCAGTGCTTGCTGTAGGTTTTACTTCTACATATACAATTTGTGCATATACTTTATGCACAATGTGCATGATCTGAACACACAGTATGTGCATTTTTGTCTGTACCTGAAGCTATGAGATTTCGGAGGAAGGTTTTCATTTCCTGTCCTCCCAGCTCTGTTTAAGTCATTAGCCATGAGGAGAATTTGAGAGAGGGATTTCTGTTTTTTAGATGTTATGTTTTGTAGACTGAGACTATTAACTCTGACACCATGGAAAATTCTCAGGAGAAAAGATTAGCAAATATTTTGGTGTAGTAGTTTTGTGTGATTTCTTGCATTTGCAAGTAACTTATAGTCTTCCAGTTCTTCGCTCTTCTTGTTGATCAAAGTGATTTTTGCACAGTTGTCGCAGCCTTTATAATAACATTTGTAGACAGTGAAACTGTATACAGAAGTATGCTTATCGGCCACTTTATAAGAACTGCTCATTGATGCAAATATTTAATCTATGTGCCTACATGTGCAGAGTTGGCAGCATTTAGACATGTAGACTTGGTCAAGATGACCTGCTAAAATTCAAACTGAGCATTAGAATACATACACCAGTTAGTTTACATCAGAATGAAATTTCAATGCATTTACTCGCCGTCACATTGCACAATCTCAATAATAAATTAATCTAAAGGTATAAAATATAAAAATATAATCTAGGATATGTGCACATAATAATATAAGAGAAATGAGTCCATATACATTATTATTGGTAAAACTTTACAGAATATTAACAATGGAGCAGAAAACCAGAGTAAATCATTATTCCAGGCTGTCATGATCCAAGCAGCCAGGAACACACAGGCACAAATATAATCTTCAAAAAATGGGTTTATTATACCCCCAAAAAGGACAAGATGATTACAAAAATTCAAAATAACAAAATATAAAGTTTTTAAGAACCAAGTGGGCCCATAAAAGAGGTTAACTTAACAGACTGCTACTCAAAAATCACTTAACAAAAACATAACTCAACAAACTGACCTGCCCAAATGAGAAACAGCTCCAGTTATATAGCAAATGAATAAACCATTATATACACCAAAGGTGAAAACTAAAGAGATAACAGATAACCATCATTCAAGAAGAACCCCATTCCCCCTGCATGATCACAATAGATGGTCCAGTCCACTTTATTGGCTTCTGCATTTAAACCAGCTCCACCCTCAGCCTCCTCTTTCAGCCAAACCAGGAAGGACTGGAGCGGAGGTCAGGTAACTCAGAAAGAGTAGAAATATAATCAATATAACATACCTATATAAAATAACAAACAATGCAAAGCAAAGTCTATGCCACCATTTGGGCTATAGCTTAGTGCTGTCATGCATTACAGGTAAACTCAAAATATCAAATTAGTTAACTTATGATCACAGAAACTTTAGAGCATAACGTAAACATAAGACAAAAGACCAAATGAATATTACCTAAGTATCTCAGTTGTGTGGTTGCATGCATCCATCACACAGGCATTAAATTGCCCTGTTCTAAATATACAGATGTGAAACGTTTAAAGAAATTTGCCTTGTGTAAAAAATAAGGAAGAAAGTAGCCAAAAAGGCTGGTCCAAGTGTTTCAGAAACTACTGATTTACTGGGATTCTTCCATAAAATCATCTCTAGGGAATGATCCAAAAGAAAGGAAATATGCAGAGAGCAGTAGTTCTGTGTGAAAATGCTGTGTTGATCTCAGAAGAGCATCTCTGAACATGTCAAACCTTAATGCAGATGGACTACAACAGAAGACCACGCTAGGGGCTATTCCTCTCAGCTAAGAACAGGAAGCCGAGGTTACAGTCTGCATGGGCTCACAAAAAGTTGAGCCTTTTTCGAGCAGAAAGGAGGGGAGAGAGAGCAAGGAAGGACATGCAAAGGGCCACATCTTCTGATGGCTGCTCCCAGAAGGTTAACCTACTATCTCACAAATCATCTCAAACTGCTTCCTTGAACATGACAGTGAGTTCAGTTTACTCAAGGGGTATCCACAGTCACCAGATCTCAGCCCAGTAGAACACCTGTGTGATGTGGTGGAAACAAAGATTTACCCAAAATGGGGGTTGTGTGTGTGTGTGTGTTAACCGTTTTATGCAGCGTGTTTTCATTTATTCGACTGACTCTGTGAGCTGATTTGATGGACTGTGCCTTGTTTGACTATCTTGCTCACTTTAAGCTGCATAGTTTTCCAGTCTAGTGGCTTTAGCTTTGAACTTATAAAGTTTATGGCACTGATAACCTGCATGCCCTTGGTCATAAAGCAAATGCCCACGTTAAACACACAAACACACCGATGCAGAGGCAAGCTGCACACACTTTACACAGGTATATGTTCCCCAAGCCATTTAGCACCACTGCATCTTCGTTTAATAGATATTGGCTGAATTAGGAGACAAAGAATCAAGTCTATTAGCCTTTTTTTTAACTGAAATGTATCTTTTGAACAACTCACTGTAATGGAATCTAAATTGCCACTTTGTATTAAGAGACAGTGTCTTTCTTTGAGAGGTCTCCTTAGAATTAAGTCTTTCAGTAAGTTTGTAAGAATGGGGTCTTTTGAGCGGAGTAAACAAGAATAGAGGCTTTGAATGGATCGAGTCAGTGAATGGTTAAATGGGGATGTCTTTGAATGGGTTGGTCAGAATGGAGGCTTTGTATTTTTAGTCCTCATTTCCTGAGATAAGGCAGACGCGGATCGCGAGTTTTGTTGCCATAGGTAAATGAGCAGTGGAAGCTGCAGTACCTTTAATAACCAAAGTGACGCACAGCAGCTTAATGTAGAACCTATTTCCCTATTTTTGATTAGTCATGAAGAGGCATGACTACTTCCTTTTTATTGGTCAGACTGTCAGCTATGTAAAGTTGGAGGCTTTTTAGCTAGTTAGATAACTGTCCTCTTAGGGGAGGTATAAAGGTAGTTGGACCAGGAGAGAGGGTGGGGTCTAGCAGTACACTGTAGCTTTTGTATACAGGGAAGGTAACCTGAGGTTGCAATAGGAAGTCCTCTCAGTTACTGCGTCTGCGGGCTGTAGAGCACCTGCAGCCTGACCAAGAGGTTAAATGTAGTGTCTGGCGAAAGGTAGAGTCAGGATGAGAGGGAAATTGTTGTTGTGATATTGTTTGTGAAGCTACATGGAAGAAATGCTGGAGAAAAGAAGTGAAGGAGACATAGACTGGGACAGGAAGATGGGAAGAGAGGAGATGGCAGATTTGGGCTCCTTGATGGATGCAGACATCGAGGTTGAGCTAGATCCTGGGTTTTGCTTGGAAATGGACTCAGAGGTGACTCTAGCTGGACAGGTGAGTCCAGGCTCACAGGAGTGCTCTGACAGTGAGGAAGTGGACTGGTGTGTAATTAAAGGACACACAGATTCTCTGGTTGTGGTTGAAGACATGAACGAGGGAAGGGCAGCTGAGATTGAGGCGTATTACACGTCAAAGGAGATTGGAGAGACTGATGAAAATGCAAACATAGATATGGAAGATCAGAGGAGCAAAGAGGAAATGGTAGAGGAAGTATTGGATGCATTTTTGGGGCCAAGGGAGGAAATTGGGGTTCATGTCCGGCTCACTATTGAGGAGGTGGAAAGTTACTACAGATTTTCTTGCCGTTGCAACTGGTTATGTGGTAAGTTATACCTATTCATTCTTCATCCTCTTTCTTTTTTATTGTTGTATTAAATTAACAGCAGTTTAAGTAATGGCTCTCATATCTTCAAGGGGGTATCTTGTAATCATTAAGACATGATATTTTCATTCTTGAACTTTCAAATAATTATTTTTCTTATACTGTGTGTTTGTGCAGGCCTCAGTTCATCCATGGTCTGAGAAAGTAGTTCCTCTCCCTTCTTTTTCTTCTGGAGTGTCACCTTTGATAAGAAAAGAAAGGCTAATATTTAGTTCTCTCTAAAAAAAAAATACCAGAGGTTCAGAGAGCATGACAGCACTGAATTTGGACAAAGGCCAGAAATGACTGACATCACAATGTAAACCCAGTAAATCATTTGACCAAAGAAATCGCGATTAGGTGCTGAGCCACCACAAGCAGCAACAGTGCAAGCTGACAGAGATATTTGAAGATTCTGTAAATCTTCTGAAGGGATTGAACCATACTACTATTCAATTTTCTATGCATCCAGCTTTCTGCCATTTATGTCCAGACACCACTTCAAACTAACCAGTTTGCATATGCCCACAAAAAAACATCACTTAGGAGTAAACAGGAGCCCAAATCACATCACCTGGCTGCTTTTGAAGTGGAGGAACGACAGCTTTTCATCCTTTTTCTAAGACCTTCAGCTGAAGCTCTGTTGCTACTATCATTTTCTTTTGTTCACTACCTACATAGCCAAGGGCGAGGGTAGGAACATAGATCGACCAGTAGATTGACAGCGTAGCTTTCACATTCAGGTCTCTCTTCTCCACATCAGACCGGTGCAGCTTCTGCATCACTGCAGACGCTGCACCAATCCAGTCTCCTGTTCCACTCTTTCCTTGCTTATGAACAAAATCCGATATACTCAGAGCAATTTATTTGCTTTTTTATACTAATAAACTTAGTGACCTCTTGTATCTTATTAATGGGAATGCTGTATAGGAACCCAAACCCAGTAGGATAGAAATGCTTCATTCTAACATGAAGTCTCAGTTTGCAGTGAATTGCAGCAAACATTTCTCCAGTGGGGACAAGTGAGCCTATATCAGCAAAACTATAACTATAACAGCAAAATGTTCCAAAAAACCATCAAGTCCCTTCACTGTAAGTCACAATGAGATAAGATAGGGTTTTTTTGTTTTGTTCTTTTTCCAGGGGTAAATATCACCCCTTGCATTCCTCCAACCATTTGCTTTATCTCTGCTACTCCTCCTCCTTCATGACCCCTTAAGCACTTTATTCCCTCTTGTTGCCCACCCAGACCCCCACTGCTCCGCTTCCTGCCCCTTCCTGATCCCAACTGTTAATTATTTGAATGTTATATTTTTTGAGTACATTACTATAAGATCACATAGAGGGAGTGGATCACGTAAACAGCTCTGGTGAATGAAGCAATTTCTTAAACATATAAATTAACAAGAAAATAGGCAGTTTGTTTTGTTGCATGTGCGTGTGTGTGTCAGTCACGTGGGCCTGTCAATCCAGGATTTCTTTCCTCTCGTCTACTCCTGCTTAATCTGTGTCAGTAGTGGCAGGCAGTCCAGGTGTGTCACCGTGACCCACTAAAGTTTGACCAGTTGCCCACAAACGTGTACGTGAGTGGTCGCTAATCCCAGTCGTTAAGCTTTCTAAAGAACATTAGCGCCTCACCCAGCAGGTGGTATGTGATTGTGTGTCTGTATGTGAGTATACAGGGAATGTTGAAATTGCTTGAAAATTATTTAGAGGGAATATTTTTTGTAACAGACATAGTTACTGTATCACTAAAGAGCAGAATGCTCTAATAATAGCATCTCAGTCATCTTAATGTAAAGAGTGCTCTTTTACACGTACATCCTCGTCTCGCTTTAGGTTGTTTTGACACCACAGATACTCTGAGGAGAGAAAATACAAAGAAAGACAGACTGGGAAAAAAAACTTCATAGTTTCAGTGTCTTGTAGTATCTGATACTGTTTCAATTCACAGCCAGAGGGGCTTTTAGCATTGTGCATGTGGCAATAGTTTATGCAAGCATGTGAGAAAATTATGATTTGTAGAGTAAGGGCTATAGGAGATACAATTGGTATGAAGACTCTAATAAAAATAATGTGTAATAATAATAATGCATAATAGAAAGTAACCATGCATAAGGTTATGTTAACAAATCAAAACAAAAAAAAGCTGTTAAAAAGGAGCCAGATCGGATATTCAGGGGGAGACTTTTCGGTAACCGAATAGCCCCTTTCTCTAAACAGTGCAGCTATTGCCGGCCTGGGTCGGGGCCGGCGTTTGATTTGATCTGCGTGGGAGATTCTGGGTGCAAGGTGTGGTTGGGCAGGTCAGAAAGTGGAAACTCTTGGAGGTTTCTGTGTGAACTTGAGCACATTAGAAGCTTGCGAGCACCTGTGAGAGCTTTCCAGATGGCTAGCCTCATGCAGCTTTGTGTCCAATGACCTCAGGCACTGCTGGCCATTATCGACGTAACAACACTGCTTTACCAAGTTACGAACATCAGATATGGTCATTTATCTGAGCCTATATCCACTTGCTTGGTTTCTTTTATTAAAAAGCCATTTGTGGGCGACACCCTTGCTTGAGGTTAATTTGAGAGAAAAGAGGAAAAGAGAGTTTTTGTTCCGATTAACATCTGTAGGGGTCAGTCAGTAGAGAACCTTTATTATCGCTTGGCCTTAAAAGCGTTGAAGGGACAAAACTAAGTCAGTTCAAAGAAAAGAGGATTTTTACTAAAACAAACTGAGGTTCAATCAGTCAGTATGTGATCAGTATGGTCTGCACACCTACATTTAGGAGGGTAATGTACAATAAATTTGTCCAAGCTTAGTGCTACAGAAACATGTAGTGAAGGAGATTATGAGTCCGATTATTTGACTGATGATGGGGACTGGGTCAGGTTTTTGCTTTTGAAATGTACACTTTACTGAACTTCGGACACATGCGTCAGTCTGGATGTGGCAGATTAGTGTAATCTTGGAGTCCACCTCAGAGGTCTCCGGCTGTCATGCAAGATTTAAAACCACCTGCTACAGTAAACAGAGGCTGTACAGGACCACGTGTGATAGGCTTCACATAGGTCATGCCATTCAGGTGCACTCCCTTTATTGCTAATTTGGTTTCTTACACATAAGGTGGCTATAAAAACAATGCTGAAAGCCTATTTTCTTGGCCGCTTTGTTACTGATTGATTTCTTAAATGACTTTTTTTCGAGTTTGTTTAATGCTGCTTTCTCCTAACTCCTCTTAACAGCTTGGAAGAAGGCCAGTGTGTATCAAAAAATCTTAACATCTGAAAATTACTGACGGCATTGATATGTTTACTTTTTGCTAGATCACAGTTATAGTCAAACACAATATGATTAAGCCAATATCACTCTATGCAATCATTCATAGTACAAAACATTTTCGAAAATCTGGTGAAGAGCAGTTCTTGGTGTTTGAAATGTCACATTATCTTTCATTGTTGGGCTGTTTTAAACTGACCACGTGTTCTTTTCTTGGCTTGCATGTGCCTTGCATTTTTAGTTTATACACAGAACTTTAAAAAGATGCATGCACTGTGACCCTTTAGTGGGTCACAGTGACACATCAGTTCTATCCCTGTGTTAAAAATTTACATCAACAGCCCATTATAACATAGGTGTTCGTAACTAGAACCCAGGATTTTAATGTACTGTTGTGGCTGTGTCTGTGACCCAGAATTTTGTGTTTATTTTTACATTTGTGATTTATTATGTTATATTGAAAGGATGTTAAGATCTAGGATTATCATGTGTTTGCCTTGAGTTTCGTTTCGTTTATGTTTCTCCTAAGTCTTCTGTGTTACTCTCATGAATTTCTTGTCTGTGTGCTTCATGTTGTCTAGCCGGTGTTATGTCACATGTTTCACGTTTTGTTTTTTCCTGTTTGTCTTATGTTTCTTTGTTCAGTGTGTTTAATTTTACTCCTCCCTGTAACGTCACTATGTTCATTTGTGTCAGCTGTTTCCCCATGTGTTTCCACTTCCCCTGATCACCTCCTGGATGTATTTAAGTCCACTGTCTTTCTTTGTTCACTGTCAAGTCGTCGGTGTTAATTCCTTCTGCGTCACGTCAGGTTAAGAGTTTTTCATGATTCTGCTCAGTTCATGTTTTTTCATCATAGTTATTTGCATGTTCCTGCTCAGAGTCATGTTCCTGTCTGTAGTCATAGTTATTATAGTTTAATCATAATAACCACAGTGTAGTTTCCCGAGTTTAGGTTTTAGTTCAGTTTTTGCCCTTATTTGCCTTTTGTATTCAGGTTTAATCAGCCTGAATAAACGGCTCGCTTTTTGTTTGAAATGCAGTTTCGTCTCTTTTTCACGCTACACGCCGTCGGCTCCCCCTGGCTGTGACAATCTATTGGGGGCAATTGTAACAGTTTATTGTTATTATTGTTGTTTTCTTTAAAAGGACATATTCCACTACACTATGAAAAAGCATATTTTGTGTAAAATAGTGGGGGGTTTTTAATGTGTTAAAACAATATTAGCTTACATATGGACGGGAGAAAAAGAAAGCAACAGTTTGCAGGTATATGCATGACATATACAGGTGAAGCATGTGAGAAATAAATAAATACATGTCATCCATTTATTTCGGGTGCTTTTAAACTAATATATCAACATGTTTACATGATCTTGTTATGTTATTTTATCAAGATCTGTTATGCCATCTGCCATATCTGTTGTCAATACTAACATGAAATACGTTAGAAACTTGTTTCATCAAAGCATTATCATACATTTAAGTCACCTGTACTTGTATTTAGTATGTTGACTTAAAATCGAATTACCACTAGAATAGCTTCCAGGTTTTTCAAGTCTTTGTAGGCTTTGGCACATCCTGCAGTACCCAACATTTAAACAAATTTTAAAGTATTTAAGCTATATCATTAGATACAATTGCAGCAATGTGATTACCTCAAAGATTGCTTCTTTTTGAGATATAGTGGCGTGATGACTTTTTATATAATAATAATGGATTGCATTTATATAGCGCTTTACAATTCCACTATTCATTCACACACTGGTGGAGGCAAGCTACAGCTGCCCTGGGGCAGACTGACAGAAGCGAGGTTGCCATATCGCGCCATCGGCCCCTCACCAGTAGGTGAAGTGTCTTGCCCAGGGACACAACGACCGAGATTGTCTGAGCCGGGGCTCGAACCGGCAACCTTCCGATCACAAGATAAACTCCCAACTCTTGAGCCACGATCGCACCGATCATGTTTGTACACACCAAGGGAGCCATTTATAACAGTCTGACTTCCTGGATTAAAAAGAATATTGCAGTCTTGTCCTTATTAGTAAAAAAGGAAACACCTATTGTACTGCTAGTTAGTGTACATATATATGTTCCTTTTCTCAATAAATGTTACAATAGTCCTCGGGCTTCCCTGCCAACAGCTGGGAGCAAAACGGATTCAAAGGACAGACGAAGACTGCACATTTAAATGAGTCTTATCACTAAACAGTGTATATGTGTGTGTTGCTTTGTTTGAAAAGGGAAGAGAGTGACATGTTTTTGTTTCCCACTACACTAACTCTCTGATAATGATGGTGGTAATACCCAAAGGCCAAGTAACCTGATATGACCTGTTGTCAAACAAAGAGTGACACTAAGACTTTGGTTTGTTTAAGCTACACTAAGACAAGTGTTTGCATAAAGGGAGGGTGTTAGTCACCTAAAATGCACAGCAAAGAAGGGAACACTATGGTTAACAATGAGGATTACTGTATGATGGACTGAAAGCACCAGGTCATATCTTGTCTATGCTTTGTTCTGGCGAATATCATGGACACGGGTATGGTTCTGGGGACAGACTCTTTTTGTGTGTTTTTTGTGTATTTTTCTCTATATTTTGTTTTTTTTGTGTGTTTTTTGTGTGCATGTAGAGTCTAGAGTCTAATGTTTGTCAGCTTACCAAGTCTTGAGTTTGCTAGGATGAGCTTAACAAACCATTTAATTTATCGTTATGTTGTCTCTCTTAAGTTCTAATAATTTCCATGCGTATATTTTTTAGGCACCCCCTTCCTTATGTATGTTTATGGATGGACTCTTGCTATAGATATCAAAAGAAGCATAACAGCTTGCAGTATAGCCACAACATTAAAACCAATGATCGATTGCAGATATAGCGCATCAGACCAGTGGCAGTCTCCAGTCAGGACACTGCCACATCACAAAATAAAGAAGAGCCTGGGCTTGCAGACTTTACAGATCCCAACGCAGTCAAGCAACCAGGAGGTGTGCCAGAGCAAGCCCGATCCACAGAGGCCCCACTAATGTCCTTTTCAAAGAAAAGATCATAATGATGAGGGAATAAAATAACACTTTTGATACAGTGAAACAATAACATGTGAATCCAGTGTGAATTATGTGCTTTAGGAAAATGAAGCAAACAAAGTCAGACTGATACCAAAAGTCAATATTGCTCTTCAGTCTTATGTTAAGCAGTATGTCTGTGTTCACATCCATATTTACAGGAAACTCCCCTCCTAGAAACTTGATGGCACAAATAAATGTTCTTTCTCTCTTTTGGCTCAATATAATACAGATTTCTGTTCCTGGATAGCTTAGTGAACATGAATGTTTCTGTAGGAACTAAATAGAGTGGTGCTTCAGATTTTACCATGTTATGTTTTTAAATTAAATTATTAGGTCTCATTATGGACCTTAAATCCATGGCTCAAAAGAACCTGATGTAACAGATGCCAGAACGCTGCTGCAAGAGAAAGAAAACCCAGAAACAACCACACATCTGATTCAAGCTTCTTCCCCAAATTAATTGAACCACGACTGAAAAAAGGATTGCCACTAACTTTCTACTCAACTCATAATTAATAAATAATAAACACAACTGCAAAAGTAACACAGGAATAATGCCTGTGCTGATGGAGTTGAGGGAGCAGAAGCTCCAGCTTCTTGGGTTTTATATGAGCGAAGGTGAAACTTCTGCAGCCAATCAGCACTAGGAATAAATCTGAAGCTTAAATGTAACTGTAGAAAGTTAATGACAGGATGACAGATGTACTGGTACACTGGGGCAAGTGTAACACTTATATTATTGAGCTCGTCACATAAAACACATCTCAGCATAAATAATTACCAAACTGTAATAGCAAATGGCACAGAGTTCATTACAGCAGTGCCACATTTTCTCTGCTTGTTTTCCCTGCTCAAAACCAATAAAAAACTTTTTTAATAAAACACAACAAAGCTCACAGAGCTTGTTTAGATCTTTGATATAGAAACATGTGGATGATAGTATGGATTACAGTAGAGTACTGCTTGTTTATGGATGCTGTGGAGGTGGCTTAGTTTACATGTCTTAACAGCTCTGGGCAGTTGTTATTGTATAGTTTCCATTGCATATAAAATACCAGGCAGTCATAACCCCTACAGCATTCACCGCAGTAGTCTAAATCAGCTGTGAGTGTTGCTAGAGTTTTGCCCTCTTCATCACAGCAGCCTGTGCCAACATCAGTAAGCGACCCTGCCACTTCAGCCAGAGTCTTAATTCATGATTGCCCAGTCCTAACTGGTGCACCAAAGTAAGTTTCCCTGTTGAGCCCCTTCTGCTTCAAATCATTGAGAAGTGTTGAAAAGAACACCGAAACTCTTATGTGATGCAACCAGAATAGTTCAGCAGAAAGTAACATGTTAATTTAAGAGTTGATTACTCAAACTGTAGTGAGAGGCCAACCGAGGACATAAAGTATGTTTTTAGTCCCTTTTAATACATATTCATGAGGGTTAAAAGCTCAGAAACTGGGATCTGTAAAGCTTTTTCAATATGTATTTAATCTGTTTCTCTGTGCTTTGTGGTGAAGATTATTTTGGAAAGTTGTCTGTTGCGTGATTAAAATCTCCTTCCACTTCTGCATATTATGTTACAGCTTGTCTAGCCTACAAGGCTCCCTAACCTCTAGTTTGATCCCCAGTATAATTACAATCTCTATCTCCAACTGGGGGAATGACCTTTAATCTGATTAATTTAATCTGTATGAGGCGAGCACATGGGCAGACAAAGCCTGTTAACATATCAGTACTGTTTGTTTACAGCAAAAGTAACCTGCGTTTTGGTGAAATGAAGTATATATGAAAATGCACCACAATATACTGTTTTATTAATGAATTATGTGTAGAGATGGTAGACAAATTTTTAGAACCATGACAGTCTAAACAATCCTGAAATTAATCTGTCAGACTTTGCTAAACTTTGTGTATTCGGTTCAGATGTATTGCTACTTATAATTTTGTAACTTTTTTTTCTCCAGATGAGATCATGCAGCTGGACAGCTGTCCTCTCCGCGCTGCTGACATCACTCCTGACCTCCAAAAGAAGTTTGCCTTCCTTTCAGGTCAAATTGCCATGTCTTTTTTTTGTCTTCCTTTTTGTTTTGTCTGTCTGCTTCACCGGATCTGGGTTCTTTGTCATTTTGTTTGCTATTTTTCAATGATCAGCACTCCTCTTAATTTTTTCATAATTCAGCTGAACAGGACAGCTTTAATTTGCCATTCAAATTTCCCCTCTATCGGTTTCCTCTTCACGGTTTATCACGTTACGGCCCATGCTTCATTGATACTGTTACCTGGAATTTTTGGACTTACCGCCTCTGCATGTTCGATGTTTTCACCTCCAAAAAAGTGTATTTTTAGCATCATTTTAAAGACATTTCAAGCTACAGCAAGTCCTACAGTGACAAAAATCCTGTCCAAGAGGCGACCTTGTGGCTGTGGCAGAATTGAGAAAACATTTTGCAGACAAAGATCTAAGCAGACGTTGAAACCATGACCATGCACTTGCTGTTGCTATAGTGATGAGGGAAGGAAAAGGCAGAGATTTATATTCTAGTCATGAGTGCTGACAGAGCAGCTGTTTCACACAGGGACAGGCGTGCGTGCGTGCGTGCGCGTGGTGAGACTGTTGTTGTCAACGTTATTCACTGTGTGCAAACACTGAAGCATCCCTCTGTCTCATATCATTTTATTATTTTACTATCCTTCCATCTTTAATTGTTATATAATCTTTTGTCATCGCCTTATTGAGAGTGAGAACACTCAAATATTTCTTTTTTGTCATTATTTCATGTAAATGATCTCTGAGTCTCAAAGTCTCAAACCTGAGGCAACATTTAAATCATGTGCTGGAGATCAGTATTGGAGAAAACATGTATTTACATGAAACCAGTGGCTTTTTGCCGATTGTCTGTTGAAGAGAACGAGAGCCTACAAGACTATATTTTTTTATGTGAATATATAGTATTTTTTTCTGTCCAGTTTCCAGTATCACAATCTAGTCTTCACATCAGTGCCCCCTTGTGACTGCATTTTTCGTTCTATTCTTATGTCCTATTAAACAAAAAGCATTCTTACAGAACCCCCTATTTTATCTGGAAAGTTTCAGTGTATCTTGTTTTCCTTTTCTTAGGAGGAAGAGGAGATAATGGCAGCCCCATCATTGTGTTCCCAGAATTCCCTGCATTTGGGGAGATCACAGACAAGGAGTTTCACAACGTGTTGACCTACCTGACAAGCGTCCCAAGGTAAAGTCTGAACTTTTTCACCTCTAATTAAAGTCTCATCTCGCTCACCCTGTGTCACCTTTCCCTTGGTTTCTCTACGGTCATTGCAACAAAGTACTGCTGATGAACATATCCAGGTTTATGGATAAACCATGTGGCCCAGACAGTATCAAATATTATGTAATAAAATAGAAAGGCTTTGAAAGTGGCTCAAACTAGGGAAGTTTTCATGCTGATCACCTGAACTGAAACTAGAGGAAGGATAGTGATGTACTGGAAGGAGTGTATGAAGTCTGCCAGTAGATGGCAGTAGTTAACTTATTACAGCCTCACTCTAGATTTGCTCAAAGAGGAAGACTCAATTACCTCATAGCTTTGTATAAAAGAAGAGGGCCAGTTGGGATTCCTGCGGACACTTTATTTTATAAGTGTTCTTCAGTTCAGTCTTTGTCCACATGGGCAGAGCAGATGTCGAGAGAAGAGGAAAAAATTTGCAGGAGCAACCGTTTCTCCAAATTTCTTTTATAATCAATACCTGGCTCTTTAAATCATGATATTTGTTTTATGTTTTTTGATTTAGCTTATCATCTTGTATGACCTGCTTCCCCTTCATTCTGCCTGAAATTTCTCATTGTGTATAAATAGAAACCAGCAGTGATTCTAGCGGGTTGAACCTGAATAATGCATACAGCTAACCAGAGGGGGGGGGTGTGTGTGTGTGTGTGTGTGTGTGTGTGTGTGTG
>NW_005187456.1:2552370-2571633 GCF_000239375.1 Pundamilia nyererei | reverse complement strand
GTTAACAGTGGAGCTTTAATCACTTGAAGTAAATACAGAGTTAGTTGGCCAATGTTTGGCTAACTTTATTTCAGTATGGGCTTAATTTTCCTAACTGGATACAATTTAGGTAATGCACTTACTTGTTGGTCACTCTGTCAAGTGAGTGAGGGTCAGCCACAGGGTGAGATGGTGCTGAGCCAGCCTCAAGCTGTTCTGAATGCACAGACAGATGGCTGGAGATACCTGAGGGACTGACACCACGAATGAGGCACACAGAATCCAGGGACAAATGTCTGTTCTGACCTTGGACAGCTGCTGCTTGTTTGAAATTAATACCACAGGATCGATATTAATTGTAGACATAATTTCTTATGTTGATACTCTCATACATACGTACGTGTGCATGCTTGACTGGCTGGTTGCTGGGATGTGTTGACTACTAAACTAATTTGGGTCTTGTCTTGTGAATGAAGGAATCTAATTAATTGACTCTATTCTTTGCATCCACCAACACTCAGTAAATGAACCCGTAAATGGTTTGTGTATCTTGGGGAATACAGTCAGCAGACAGACTGTGGGGGGAGGGGCATTAAGCTGGTGCACTCTTAAACTGGACATGAAACACTACGTATGAAGGTTAAGACCATGGAGCTCTACTCTTAAAAGAATTGTGATAGATTTAACAGTCTGTGACTGTGAAGTGTTTAAAGCTACAGGCTTTAGCAAATGCATAGCACCATCTTGTGCCAGTACAGAATGTGATGTCACAGGGTTGGTGGGTGGGTTGGTTGCTGCTAATAGACTTAGATTAGTTTATGTAAAATAACTAGTGAAAGAAGCGATAACTCGGTGGAAAGCAAGGAAGCTAAAACTAAAAAGCAGTTTATGGTGGTTACTTTATTTTTACTGTCTTTTTCACTCTCTGCGTCTTTTTCACTAACTGATTCTTTATCGTTGGCTAGCTGCACCGAAACAGGAGAATCCACTTGTTAGCCGTAATGTTAGGATTTGCAGAGTACTTTATAAATAACGACTGCATGGAGGAAATCCAGTTTACAGCATATAACATTTACTACATGCACATCACAACACAAGCATAACTACGTTTTTTTTAACCAAAGCACAACTGGGAATGCCAATCTCCATCAGAAGGTCCGCAGCAAGGTCCAGATATAAATGAGGTCACTTACATTTGGACCTTGTTTTTCCTCACTACTTGTATGAATTTCTAATATGGCACATCCAGTGTCTGCAGTGGTTCCACTACTCTAGGGGACCTACCAATGCTTGCCAAAATGAAAAAATGCCTATATATAACAGCAAATATGATCTTGGATTTAAGCTCATTTTGGGTTTAAACCCAGTAAATAAACACCATGTCCAGCTTTCACTCAAATCTGCTAATATTTCTAAGTAGAACAGCAGTTCTTGTGCCTTATAGAGGGATGGATGAACAGATACGTTGCCATCACATAACTTCATCAGTCCTTCAGCCAGATCTCGTTACACTATGTTGACAGAGACAATTTGAATACAAGTTATTGTTTTGCATCGTGTTAAATAAACCAGTATAAAGCATCAAATAATTATAGTTTGTAATTCTTCAAAAACCATGCAAGGACCTTGAGAACTGGCCTGAGGAAATTGAACTCTCACCTTTAGAATGAGATAATCAGTGAACAGAACATTCTACATTCGTTATATTACTATAGTAAGTACGGAAGTAATTATATATGACTTTTAATGTCTTCCTCATATCACACTTTGCAGACTGATGCCGAAAATAAAATGAAACCTCAGTACTTCCACAGACAGTTTCACTCTAATGTGACCATTCAAATAGTTAAATGTCTAACGTCACATGTGAGAATGTTCAATACTTCAATTTTCTTGAAACAGGAGCTTTACTGACCTCTTGAAATTCCTCATAAAATGTTGTTCACTGTTTTAAATGTCAACTACCACTCATGTGTTCAGCTGCTAGTGAGGGGAGGGGCTCTGTGCCTGCTCTATCCACAACTGGTGGACCCAAAGATCGCACTGTTGGTTTTGGTAATATTTTGATTGAGTATCTAATTTTGTAGTCATTTTTAGTAGCGATTAGCATCCGGATATCAATTTTTGTGACAATACTGATGGAATGCTCCCTCAGACACATTAGCCAGGTGCCTATAAGCAGGTCAGCTATGTTTTGGCAGTAGGTCTCAAAATTGGTGTGATTGGTTTTGTCTGAACATACACAGATTGTGTGATATTTCAACAAAGACACAACTACAATTGTTAGTGTGTACAATCAAATTGTAAGATTTTTGTTGATAACGAAAGACCAAAGAAAGAAAGAGAGGCCCAAATGACTTCTCTGAAATCACACCGTCTCTGATCTAAGTCTATATTAATTTGGTCTTTGCTAGAGAAAATCATTTCAACTTCATAATACATTAAATTAACATGGATACAATCACTGCGAGAAAATCCCCCTTAGAAGTCAGGCGAATGGTCTTGTTTTCATAAGCATAATCCAAATTAAAGTTTATTTTAATTTATTTTGTTTTTTATAGATTCACAAATTAACAATTTGATTGCTTCTTATTTATTATATAACACAGATGCACATTTCTTTGCCCTGTTAAAAGACAAGAGGAGGCCGGAGCTGTACCATGCATGTTATGTGTTGCATATCCACTAAACCAGGAGACTCATCCCATCACTGCAGTGGCTTTGGGCAAAAGCTTTTTCGCAGCTCGACTCACAGCTCGAGGTGCTTCTGTACCCTTTGTCATAAGAAATCCAATTATTAGAAGGACACTCATGGATGCGCAGCCCCCAAAGCACCAGAAAATATCTATGAATATTTAAATGAGTAGTTTTTGCAGTAGTTGGGAAATTGTGTGTTTGCAAAAAAAATTTATAGCTACACAAAAAACTGTACAGCCACTTATTCACATTTACCTTCAAATTTCTGCTAATACTTTACTTTAAAGTTGTGCTACTACTTGATAGGCCAAATGATTAAATTTCCCATCCCCTGGCAGTGGATGTTCAGCATAAACCACCCTCTTATTTTAGGAGTCATAAATGTCTGAAAGGATGAAAAGCTCTTGTCTCACTTTACCTCTGCACATGAGTTGTAAAGCAATGCCTGTGTGAAACTGCAGGGGTGAAAAGTGAGGATGATAGAGGAGGAGAAAAAGGAAAAGATGAAAGGGGAAGGAAGTGTCATGAGTAATGTAATTTAATGTAAATGATACAGTAAGTAACAGCATTAACTAGAGAGGCAGACATGAATAGATTTACTAATACTGCAAGCTTTGGGTGCACACTGTAAATGCTCTTCAGAACCTCACTCACATCTGTTTTGATCCGTTGATTGGCTAATAAAGCTGCCCATTGCTATGCACCCTTGGTTTGGTTGGCTCTTATTCCAGCAGCTCTCAGCTCTCATTGGTTAGCGCACAGATGCAGTGAAGGGGGTGCAGAGTCTGGATCCTGGAATGGTCTTAAACATTTGGCTGCCTCTGCTTCAAACAGCACAACACACTGGGATCTGCCTCCTCTACTGTGTTTTCATTTTGCCTTCATTGTTACACGGACCGCTCTTTTTTTAATTGCTGCCACCTTGTCTCTGTAGTCAATAGTTGCAGAATGAAAGATGTGAAAACAAATACTTGAAGCTTACTGGAATATTTCTGCTTGAAAGGTAATGACGGTGCTTTACCACTACCTGAAACAGGATGCACATGTTTCAGGTAGTGTAGATAGGATTCTGCTGGTAAACTGCACGTGCGGCCGTCAGTAGTTGTTGTCAGTGTTTACCCATCCCCTCCCCATTTCTACTGGGACCACAAAGGAGAGCAGGGGAATGGGGGAAGTGAGGGCTGGGGGCTGGTGGCCAAGAAATCTGGAGGCGCTTCACAGTATCTCCTTTTATTGATGGCGCCAGCTGTCTAAGAAGATAAAGAGCAGCACAACAAAACTGAAATCTGTGAACAGGCACTTGGCTTCACTTCTGTGCCATAGAGGATTTTTTTTCCACCTCTTAAAGCTCTTGTGTTACAAGAATTCCCTTCTTGTCTGTCGTTTGGTTGTAGTACAGGCTGTTTCCATGTAAAAAAAACAAACAAACTGATATGACATCCTCCACATTCACTGTGCTGCTAACTTTCTCACCCTTGAACCATCAAGCTGGTCACAACAGATCTCTGTTTAGTTTGTGCTGAAAACGTTTCCTCCTTGTGTGTTCCAGCTTGTCGTCAACAGGCGTGGGGTTCATCCTGGTGATTGATCGCCGGCAAGACCGATGGGCAGCTGTAAAGGGGACCCTGCTTCGTATTGCAGTAAGTTTGTCTTTGCCTCTGCAGATCTGAGCGTCCACTTGCCTTCTGCATGAGTCTCACTGGGACAGAAACAGATATTTCATCAGCTGTGAGAGTGAGGGGACCGAGGTTTGACAGGAACTGTCCGTACACCATCACCCATGGGAGGATGAAGCTTATTAGGCCTCAGAGAGATGTTGTAACTTCCTCTACTTAACAGCTCCACTACTAATATATGAGAAAGCACAGCCATAAGCTCTCGACCATTACCATCACAGCCAGTGTTTTCACAGCTATGGGGAAAAATAGGCTGAAAATACAGCAGAATGTGTTTGTTTTGTTCACACATTCGTTTAAATCTCTCACTCATCATCTTGGCTTTACATTGATTGATATTTGGGCCTCTATTATAAACAATTGAGTAAATTAGTATAAATGAGTCACTTAAATGCTGCTCACAGTGGCTTAAAGGACTCCTGCACAACCTACTAAGCAAAGTAGCCTTTTGTATGTTTTTCAGCTGCTTCATGATTCATCAGGATAGAGGGAACTTCTGATATAATCTCTTCCATTGCTCATTAATCCTGCTTCTTTTTAGATGGAAAACTGACACTAACAGAATAAGGAGAATGTTATTTTGGAGCATGTTTCATTTGTCCCAGGCTTTACTTGTGTACAGTGAGCCAGAGTGTCTATATGATCATCCATGTTTCAGGCTTTCTGTAGGGAGTTGATGAAGCACTGGCAGCGCTCCATAGTGTATATAGATGGGGGTGGGAATCACCCTCTTACACAATCTCTCAGTATTGTTTAACTGGAGCTAAACCAATGGACTGCTGACAAGCACCATGATTCATATACTAATGAAAGAAGGCCACTTTTCTTTGGCTTAGTAGCTTCTTTATGTAACAAAAATGAGCTACTGTGTTGATCTCCAGTATCATAGAATTGCTCCACTGGAATCAAAAGAATCTCAGGATTTTTCAGACACGGCAGATGACAAAGATGGTGTGTAGGACAGTTTTCCTTAAGGAAATCTACATAGAACAGCATTTTTTGTGTGAAGCAGATCCTCACGTGTCTATTGAAAACACTGAAGGAGGCAGATGTATAAAAAGATGAAATGCCTGAGTGGGAGAGCAAATGATGGCTATTACCACCCACTGTCTCCAGAGATATGGGAGACCCACTCAGTCATTTCAAATTAAATCAAGCTTTATTAATCCCACAAGGCAGACTTTTACAGGTTGACAGGTTGGTAATAAGGGGCCATTCAGTCAGCCCTGTACTAATACTCTGCTTGAAGTGATTCCACCAGGCTGTTAAATACGTGGTGATGAAAAGTGGCGCTATCTGTAGAGTGGAGGTTCTTCCGTCTGTGTGTTGGTCTGTGTCTGTGAGAAAATAAGGCGGCTGAGGAGTGATGCTCTTTGTCTTTTGCTGTGCATGTGCATGTCTATGTAGATGTGTGTACTCGTGCATATGTGGGCTTGTGGGCCTGAATGTGGGTCAGTGTGTTTTTGAGGACAGCTGAGCTGAGTCTTATGAGAGAAAGTGTTTGTAGACTGGTCTTAATTAAGTCTGTCACTACCTAAAGCTTGTCATTTATCAGGCTCCTCCTGAGGCGTGTGTGTGTCAGCCATTGTCAAAGAGCAAGTAGTGCATGACTGCCAGAGACAACAGATCCAAGCAACATGGATGAATGCTTGGAAGCTAAGACTGGATATATAATATAGTGTCAGCTCCCAAAACTGTCTGTAGCCTTTAGCCTATGAGAACTTTAATTTAAAGAAGATAACCTGCTGCACATGAATATATAGTTATATTTCTAAAAATATATATTTTTAATTCCTGCGACTGTTTTAGAAAACACACTGTGTTAGTTGGACTATATTTAGCTAGTGCACTAGGACTCACTGCAGTGCCTTTGTTCAATGTATTCTCTGAAGGTTTAACAATACGTTACATTAAAGTTCCTAACAGCTATTCTGGACTCTTACCAGGAATCGGATATATCAGGCTTTGCTACACACAGGCTCGGATATTAATTTGCATATATATTTCTTAGGATTTTGTTTTTTTGATGGTGATAAAATATAGAATCTTACCAGATTTACCATTTACTCGTTTCAGATTTGTTTCTGCACAAGACTGCCAGATCCATTAATCATAAAATAATTAATAACAGGCCCTTTTTGTGATAACACCTACCACTAACAAACAGAGCCATATGTTCTGCAGATTGCATGATTCATCTCTGCAGATGGTGAATGACCATTTTAACCAGTTATCTTCCTTCTTCCAGCGGGTCAGTAAGGACAAACAATGGATTGATTTATTAATCCCATTAATAATGCTGCTCCCAAGAGGATTTCTTTTATGAACAATGTATTCGCTCTCACTTCTGCTTGGACCAGCATTCCCCAACTCACTCGAGGAGGATGGCCAATCAGACAAACCATCCATTTAGGTCATTAGCTAATTAAAGCTGCATTATCTATTGTATTGCCTGAAGAAGGGAGATCAGCTTGTGCCCTCCATGCTGTCAGTGGGTGTCAATCATGACATTTTAATTAGCTTTTATTGGGTCTGTTGGCTGAGAGTGTGTGGTAGATGGACAGAAAGATACATATGAAAAGGATTTATGTGGATGTTCTGAACACATGAAGCAAAACTGTTTTGCTTAGTGAAATCTGTTTTTGTGCTGAGTATGTTGTTTGAAGCAACTGTCTTTGTTTTCTTTTTGCAAAGAAATAATCAAGTTAATTATAGACATGTCCCCTAGTGTTTATACTGTGCAGCCAAGCTGTGAAAAGGGCTAAAAAAATACTCCTCAGATACAGGGATAAGATGTGAAATAGATGTGTCTAAAAAGGAGATAAATTGATAACTTCCTTGTCACCAAACAACTCAAAACTATGCCAGTTCAGCTTGACAATGTCAACTGAGTAAGGGGAAAACCTGATTGAATGTGCCTGCACACATGTGTGAATATGCCGTCTGCCTCATTATTCATGCAGAAGCATCTCAGAGACATGAAGATTAATGTCCCTGGCATGCGATGGCGCCCTGCACCCTCCACATTTTCTTCATTCTCTGGTAGTCTACTAGCTTCTTCACATCGGTGTTATCACGTGGGAGATGGAAGGAGAGACAAAGGGGGAGAGTAATATATGAGAAGTCTATGCTGTCAGCAGGAAAACAAAAGAAGAAAAAAACAGAACATGTACAACTGAAGTGTGATGACTTGCTTGCCTTACTACATACTCGGTCTCCTTTCCTATGTCAGGGCTCCTTCCCTGGGAACCTCCAGCTGGTTCTGGTTCTGAGGCCCACTACCCTTCTGCAACGCACACTCTCCGACATCCTCTTCAAGTTCAACAAGGATGAGTTCAAGATGAAGGTGCCGGTGCGTGCGCTTTGGGTCTCCTGTGCAAAAACACACTCGTGTCTATTCCATGAGTGACTTGTGTTCTCCTCTCAAATAGGAAAAAAAATGAAGAAGAAATATAGTTGCTCAAAGATGTTGATGTTTGTCTCTCTCAGGTGATTATGTTGAGCTCTATAACTGAGCTGCACTCTTATATTGATCGCACCCAACTGACCCAGGAGCTTGGGGGAACACAGGAGTACTGCCATGAGAAGTGGATCTCTCACCGCACAGTATGTACTGTTCAGTACTATCCATTGATCATAAGACATTTTTAAAAAAAACCTTTTTCTGCATGCCTGTAAGCAAGGGTTAAAGTGGGTTTTGGTAGAAGGGAGAACTCTAATATTCAATGCAGCTGTAAGGATTAGGGGTGAGATCATTTAAAAATAATACTTTAAGATCTAATTTAAACTGAAATGTGTTACCCTTGACATAACCACTTACAATGAACACCACAACCTGCACTGCTTAGTCTATGTGTGCCACAGTGCTGTAAACTAACCACTACAGCCTGCACTAAAATCCCCAGCATTTTCATCCAGCACATATATATGTACCATGTACAGGTCCAACATCTGATGACCAAAAAATAAGCATGGTTACATAAGCTTTAAATTTCCAGTTTATCAGATGCCTTTGAAAATAATTTCTCATCTTCCTCTCCTGTCCTCTTTGTCTTATACCTTTCTCCATCTCTTTGAGGGAACTTGCTATACCGCACACAATTGGCTCGCAGCCACACTGTGGTCCAAACGGTACAGAAATAGTTTGTATTTGCTGATATTTGCTAAACTTTTTGAAGCATTTGAAATTACCTGAAGGTTATAAGTGTTACTCTGTTTATCCATGAACACCTTACTTGTGTTTAACGTGGAAGCTGGCTTGTAAGTTGGCTGCAGCACATGAAAAATTAATTTTTCAGTTCTATTAGATATTAAACTGCTGATAAGATTTGATTACTTATTAGCTAAAAGTGCCAGAACTGGATCCATCCAGTCTACTTTAACCTCCGCCTGTACGGTAAGATCAAAATGTAAAGTGATATTTGCAAATTGAGTACTGACGATATTGTCCTAAAGTATTCTACTTACAGACTGCAATTCGGAACTAGCCAATCCCCTCAAAAGTGCACTTTATGATTTGTTTTACATGTTACAAGAACACAGTGCATTTTATCAGCATCACCTGAGAAAATTTGGCATTTTCTCGATGAAAATCTCTGTTGTGTCTCCCGTGACTCAGGCTATTGAAGGCTTTGCACTGATGGTAAAGAAAACTGCACAGACTCTGCAGTCATTTGGGACTGAGCTGGCAGAAACTGAACTCCCAAATGAAATACAGGCCACAACCATCCTTCTGAGCACACACACCAGCAAGAAAGAAAGAATGAAGGTAATACCTTCAAATATAAAAATGCATTCTTTGAAATTACAAGAGTAATATGATATGCATTAATTGCTTCATTGGTCTGTTCAGATAATGCATGCTTGCCCCATCTGTCTCTGTATTTCTAGGAGGATTTACTGGTGGCTCTGGGTCAGGGCAGCAGGCTGTTGGAGAGCATCAATGAGCCTGTAGTGCGAGACCCCGACCACAACATGAACCAGGATGAACTGGAGAATCTGGCTACAGTTCAAAGGTTGGAACCAGTTACGCCAGTGGCACAGCTGCGGGACGGTGACTGAAAGCTAAAAAAACTTCCAGTCATGGCACATTAGGAGATATTAGAGGAGCACTTTTTTCTTTGTTGATTGAGACAGAACTTTTAACTTTTTGTGGGATGAATATTTGTTTGAAATTCATAAATAATGATTCCCTAGATTTTTTCGGACATGCTTTGAACTAAGTTAAAATTAAGAGCTAAGCATATCAGGCCAGCACTGAATTATAAAGGCATTTCACATCCTGATGTATTTACGTAACAAAAATTAAAGCCTTTTTTTAAAATGCAAGATATTTTTTCCTGGCCTGTTTCATCTCTTTTCGCTATTTTAGGAATATTGTTTCAAGTCAGCATGCTTTGAGGTCACACGGTATTTTAAGGCACATTGAGAGAACCGATCTCCACAATACTCATAATAGTTATTGCCACTAAATAGCATAAAAACATGCAAACACAATAAACCAAGAGGATCTGAACACCCCAGTCAGCATTCTCTGCTTCATTAATTTTCCCCCTACGGCTTTAGCTCAATTTAATGCTGGCTCTTTCCTCTCCGTCTTTCTCGCCTTGCCTGGCAGATTGCTGTCTCAGCTGGACGAGACAGAACGAGCTTTTGATGAGTTCTGGGTGAGACATCAAACCAAACTAGAGCAGTGTCTTCAACTGCGCCACTTTGAGCATAACTACCGAGAGGTGAGCAGGACTTTTTTTATATATTGAAATCCCGCATACTGGATCTCTTCAAAACTTGTGTTTCTGGTGCAGGTGAGGGCTCTGCTGGATCAGGTGTCTGAGAAACTTTCAACCTTCTCTGAGGTTGGGATCAGTCCAGCCCATGCTGACCACATCTTCATTGAGCTCACGACCTACGAGGAGAAAGTCTGTGTAAGTCACACCTGAATCATCACAATTAAAGCTTTGTGTAATCATGACCCAAACAGCTGAATAAGATGCTTTATAATATGGATGGGGGTGGAGGGGAGGTGTTCTGCTTTCTTTTTTGTCATTTCGAAATTACATTACACTCCAAAAACAAATCACCGGCTGTGTTTTAGCAGATGATTGAAATTAAATGATATTTAAATAAACTTTCATGTAAGAAAATTTAAAAACCGCGATGTGCTTCATTTTGTTCAAAATTACTAATTTGTTTGCGATTTTATGTAGTAAGGTTGATAGAACAGATAATAGTGATCATCATCATGAAATGTGATTAAACATCTTTATATTTCATATTCATGTGTAAAATGTCTAAAGTGCAGCAATTTTCTCAAGTTTTCTTATTTCATAATGTGCTTTTATCTAATAAAGTACTGCACAGAGGACGCAGGGCTCACTGAAAAAGTCCAACTTAAGGACATCAAACTAGATGAGTTTCTCCCAAACTGTGAGAATAATTAAAGTCCATAAAGATAATAAGGAAAACCAAAGCTTAAGGAAGGTTAGCAAGGAGCAAGGGAACTCAGATGACATCAAGGGTGGGAAAAGAACAAGGTTGTGTCTAAAAATACAACAATCTACACACAAAATTAAACAAATTTAAAGTAAAAGCGTAAGTAATTCAAATAGAAACATGCTATGCACTGACCAACAGAGAACGACATACTAAGCAAGAAAGACCTAAATAAAAAAGTAGTGCAATCAGCTTTAAATCAAGAACCAAAACTACATCAGCAGCTTCATCTGGACAAAATCCCATTACACTCTGCAGGAACTCTTAAATATGAGCTTTTAGGCTTATATTTCCTAAAATTCGTGTCACAGCTGCACAGTGCATTCAAAGCACAATACCTGTGTGCACAACAACCCCATATATCTCTGACTCACTCAGTGTCTATAACCAACTGGACCTCTCAGGTCATCTCAGTGTGCTTTCAATAACTGTGGTCCTGTTCTTTGGAACAAACTGTCCGCTGAGCTGAGGTCAGAACTGAACTGTTGCACTACACTGGTCCTCAGGAGGTTCTGGTCAGAACTGCAGCCTTGTCCCAGGAGGGTGATGAACTGATCCAGAAGTCCCACTACGCTGAGGACTCCATTCAGCCCAAATGCAGTGAGCTTAGAACAATCAGTGAAACTGTGAACAACAATCTGAGAGCCAAGAAGGACCATCTCCTCAAAGCCAGGGAGCTACACCACCGGCTGGAGCGGGTGAGAAGACAACTGCATACATGCCCCCATTAGTCCTTTTGTCTTGTGTTGTTTCTGGTTTTTCCACTTTCATCCTCCTCTGCTCTCCTCTGCAGGCATCAAAGTGGGTTGATGATGGCATATACCTGCTGGCTTCTCAGCCGGTTGATAAATGTCAGTCACATGAGGGCGCAGAGTTGGCCCTGCAGGAGCTGGAACGTTACCTGGATAATGCAGGCGAGAATCAGCTGACAGACCTCAGCACCATCTGGAAAGACTACGAGGCCGTGCTGAACCAGCAGTTTAGGGTAAGAGGACTGACATGAGAGGAGAACACACGTGTTGCATTCAAACGTCACATCGCTGAGGTTTTCGCCAACAAAAATGACCACATTAGTGCTAATGTTTAACATTGCATAATATCTCATCTCAGATTATTGTGTTACGACTTTACTGATGTTGGCATACGTCAATAACACATTTAATGGTGAAACTTTTCCGGTGGCTTCCTGTGCATCAGGACCAAGTGGAGAAAGTTTTCCAGAAGCAGGCGTCCATGCAGGAGATGTTTGACAAGAGGAGAGTCAGCCTCAAGAAGCTAGCAGCTAAACAAACCAGGCCTGTGCAGCCAGTAGCCCCGAGACCCGAAGCCTTCATCAAATCCCCTCTCAGCTCACCTGGTCAGTCTTCACACGGCCGTACATTACACTCGTCATGCAGTGCAGAGCCTTTTCAGACTTTCTCAGGTTTTTGTGCTCTTCAGTCTTAGCATTACTTGAAGCCTGTTGATGCTGTGTCTAGCTCTTATGTGTGCATTACCTGAGACCATGCATTAACAGTCCATTTTCCACTGTTCAAACACAATAAGGATACATAACTTATTGCAGAACAACCTTGTAGAAGGAAATAAAAAAATCTTATATTTTTAGCTTAAAATCACTATTTTCAGGACAAAAAAAATGTATACATTTTCTTTATTTATCCTGCATCCTACACATTTACATACAAGGGCCTTTACACACTCTCCAGTTAATTTATAGTTTTTCACAGCTATTCTATTAGTCAGTATATTGAAGCATTGACAGTAATAGAAACCACATAACCTCTTTGTATTAATTGTACAAAATTGCCACACAATGTGTAATAAACACGTTGCAAAAAGGATGTTTCAAGCTGCAAGCATTACTGAGCTGAAACCAGCTTCTTACAATAAAGTATTTGGAAACCTTGAATGCAGCTTTTCTAATATTATGCCACATTCCTCATGACCAGCTAAAACGATCAAAGTTATTAATAGTTATTACATAGTTTAATAAATTGAAAATCATCCCTGTATTTTCACATCCCCAGCACACAGAGCAAAGCTGGAGAAGAAATGCTCAGAGACCGACTCCGGCAACTGTGAAAAAGTGAGACTCAAGATTCTGTTTGTAAACTGTTGTACAAGTGTTTTCTGAAGACTTTGGAGTCTGTTCCATATCCAATGTTCCCCCCTTTTTTTAGGGAAATGGCCAACTGAAGAACGAATACAGTAGCAGCAGACATACCTCTCTGTCAGAGGAGGAGGAGAACCTGGCAGTGCTCAGGCGGTGAGGGATCAACACTAACTCTTTCATCTGTAATCAAATTACACAGCAGATGGGCTGTGTGAAAAGGGTTATCTGGGGATCTAAAGCTCCGTGCAGCTATCTGAGTACACCAAACCCCTTACTTGATCTCTCTGCCTTTGCCTTTCTGCAGACATGTTATGAACGAGCTGCTGGAAACTGAGAGGGCTTACGTGGAGGAGCTGCTCTGTGTCTTACAGGTGTAGAATCGCTCCACAGAAGGTTTCCTGCGCTGTGTTTTTCCTGCTCTGGGTATTTCATATTGTGCTTTTGTTGGTTTGTTTCAGGGATACGCCTCTGAGATGGATAATCCAGCAATGTCTCACCTTATCCCTGCGCCTTTGCAGAACAAAAAGGAGGTTTTGTTTGGCAACATGCCGGAAATTTACCACTTTCACAAAAGGTAACGGAGCGCCATCTGGTGGTCACTGATCATATCTGTGCTGTGTTGGACATCAAGGCCAATAAACACATTCAAAATCTTTTTCTTTTTTTTTTTTTGTTTTACCAGAACTTTTCTGAGGGAGTTGGAGCAGTACACAGACTGCCCAGAGTTGGTTGGTAGATGCTTCTTAGAGAGGGTGAGTAAAGGGTGAGATAGCCGAGAGGCACACAACTAATTTTACTGAAGGAAGGGACTGTGCTGTACAAATCTTTTTCATTGCTTTCCCCTCAGATGACAGACCTGCAGATCTATGAGAAGTACTGTCACAACAAACCTCGCTCTGAGAGCCTGTGGAGGCAGTGCTCAGACTGCGCCTTCTTCCAGGTGAACAAATCAGCCGTCAGCACATTCGTGTTAGCCTAACCCATTTAACATTTCATTGCTTGGGGAAATAACAACTTCCCAAAAAATATTTAAAAAAAATCATTTGTGTAAATACTTTTTTGGAAACAACTTAAATTCAGTTGCCTAGTTACCAAAAATTGCAAACTGATTTTTCCAGCGTCTAGTGGGAAATTAAAAGCTATAATATTTGATAAACACAGCATTATATAACAACTCAAGTTACCAAGTTAAACACATTTTTCAGTGAGATACAGTAGCTCAAAAGAGATTTACGCTCAGGTGGGCAGAGTAAAAAGGTGTTAATGTTTTATTTGACATCATTTTCTTTTTATCACATCAGGAATGCCAGAAAAAGCTGGAGCATAAACTGGGTTTAGATTCATATCTCCTGAAGCCGGTTCAGAGGATTACCAAGTACCAGCTGCTACTGAAGGTGTGAATCTATCTGTTGGCCACAAATCAAACAGACTCTACAACAGTTTTTTTTCCGTTTTCGTGTGGTTGCTATGAGCTGCTTCTTCGGTTTTTTCTAACTTCAGGAAATGCTGAAGTACAGTAAGGGCTGTGAAGGGGCTGACGACCTGCAGGATGCGCTGACCTCCATCGTGGGGATCCTCAAGGCTGTCAATGACTCCATGCACCTTATCGCCATTACAGGATTTGAGGTGAGACATTAAACAGGCGCAGAGTTTATCAGTCACCTAACAGATGCTTGGCATCCACTACATGGACTCTCAGAGCCACCATAACCTACAGTTTATAGTTAAATATCTAGAAGGGAAGAAATTTCACAAACTGGCCTGCTGCAAAGGTGCCCAAATATCTGTGAAGGTAGACTGAGACTGCATGGCTAGGTGCTAAATTTTATAGGCTACACCTGTGGCAATGGGACTGTTAACACCTGAATTCAAGGAATAACAGTTGCCAGCCAATACTTTAGTGTATGTCACTGACATGTCATGGACGTCAGATAGGTTATGAGGTGAAATTGTTCTTTTAAATGATATAATAGAGCTTTTTACAATCCATGAAGCAAAACTGAAAGCTCTTTTTTTAAAATCAAAATGTAAAATCAGTTCAAACAAAGACTCGAGAAAGAAAGTCTACATATTTTGTGATATTTAAAACATTAAAGAACTGCACTGCAACAACATATCTGTGGCCCAGATATGCAAATCTGTAACACTCAAAAATAATGTGCAAACTGTGAAAACTGTTGGGAGAAAAGAGCTGACATGATCCTTCGACTTCCTTGATGTCAAAGGATCAAGTGTTAACAGATCATTTGAGATATAAAGGTCCAGAAAGGTGAAACTCCTTTTGAATTCCACTGTTACTTTCATCTAGCAGATGGAAACAAGATAAGTGACGTGAGAGCTTTGAAATTAGGATAAATTAGACAAGTGTTCTGCTCTTGCGCCTGTTAAAACTTGGCAGCCACTTACAAGTGTATATATAAATTATTTAGAAAGATATATTTGTCATAATCGTGACACTTCAGATAACTCCGGCATACAGCACAAAAGAGAGCTACATTTGGCATAAAGACTGAGGTGTGTGAAAGTCAAACTTGGGCATCTGTAAACTATTTTAGAGCATATCCAGCGTGTTTTTGTTTTTAAATTAAAGTATCTCTTCCCTTTAACCCATTCATTTCTCAGGGTAATCTGAGTGAGCTGGGTAAACTGCTTATGCAAGGGTCATTCAGTGTGTGGACCGAGCACAAGAAAGGCCATGCCAAGGTTAAGGATCTGGCCCGTTTCAAGCCCATGCAGAGACACCTCTTCCTCCACGAGAAGGCCCTGCTCTTCTGCAAGAGGAGAGAGGAGAACGGGGAAGGTTATGAGAAAGCTCCTTCATACAGCTTCAAGCAGTCCTTGAATGTGAGCCCATCTAAGGTTGCAAATTGCATTTGATTCTTTTTTTTACTGATGTGGTAACAAAGATGCATATTTCTCTTCACTGTTTATTGAACAGATGAGAGCCGTGGGCATCACTGAGAATGCAAAAGGAGACAACAAAAAGTTTGAAATTTGGTGCAACTCCAGAGAAGAAGTCTATATTGTTCAGGTAAATAAACAAAGACTAATAAAGAACAACTACTGAGCAAATACTCTGATAATGGTTAGATTTTGAGGGGTGTACATCCTTTTTGTCTCAGGCACCAACGGCTGAGGTCAAAACCACTTGGGTAAATGAGATCAGGAAGGTCCTGACGACCCAGCTGGAGGAATGCAGAGGTACATTCATGTATTATGAAAACCATTATGAAAGTTTTTCTATAACTTATGCCTTAGCTGAAGTGATGTTCCAGCATCGCTGTTTTTCTCTCATTTGTGTCATTCAGAAGCAAGCCAGCAGAGGGCACCAGATCAGGCCACCCATGCTCCACCTGTTCCCACTGGAACCGTAAGTCTCAGGTAAGTCCGAACTCCCCACCTCATTTACTTTCTCTCACTGGTGTTACGAACATTTTCCATGTGATTGCCCTTTGTAAACTTTTAATAATCTGGGCCAGTTCTTTCAGAAATTGTTGAAGCTTCTCATGTTGCTCTCTTCTCCACTTGCAGCCCATTCAAGACAGGCCAGAAGAGCATTAAAAAGGGAGAAGAGAAGAAAGCTGAGTCCTGCAGTCCTGATGTCAATTCCTCCTCTTCTGTAAAGGCTGCAGGGAAAGGTGAGTGAAGAGCGCACGAGGGATACCCGCCTTGTTTCTTGTTAAATTTTAACTGTAACATTTGCAATGCATGTGTTGCATCAACTCTGTTTTACCCTACCTCTGTGCTTTCCCACTTCTTATGATTGATTCGTGTCTTAACTTCTCATTTCCCAGTGAATCAAGTTCCATTTTCCCTCCGTATTGATTCCCTCTTAACCCAACTTACCTTCTTCCTTAATTCTTTTTGTCCGTCTGTCTTGTCTCCTTGCTTTCCGTCTGAGTCAGATGAGGGTGTGACAAGCCCGACCTCAGACAGAGCTGCTGTGGCTAAAAAGCGCTTTACTTTACAGGGCTTCAGTAACCTCAAAGCTCAGAAAGGTAACTGCAAGCCAGAGATTTTCCATTATCCACCTGATATGTCATCTTCTGCATCTGTGAAACAAAAAAAGGATTTTTCCATTTAGTGTGACGCAATACATTTTTGTTTAATCATCTTAAGACACTAATATTACATCAGTTAGAAGCTGGATCACTCTCATGTCTTTAGGACAAGAAATAATCAGGCTCAAGTGAGTTTGCAGGAAGTTATTGCTATAAATCATCATAGATCATATACAATTATGTTTTTAACCTATTTCCTGACTTTGTCACAACTTCTGGGTAAAGCTAACTTCTGACAGCACTCTTTTCACTTTTACCACAAAGACATGAGTGTGTGACTGTTGCTCAGTCTGGAGAAAGTATCTGGGGGATTTTATTAAAGCCTTTTAGTCAGAAATGCTGCATGCTTCCCTCCACAGAGCCCTCAAGTACTGATGACAAAAGTTTTACATTACCCATGACAGTCTTCCCATCATCAGGTATCGCACAGCTCTAGACCCCAGTTTTATTTCATCCAGTGTAATGGCATTTGCACAGGTGACATTTTGACTTTGTTAAGAAAAGCATGTGAATCTGAGCAGGTGTTGAAAGTTGTGTCAGGGTAAACAGAATAAATCAGCATGCAGAATATCAGAACCACAGAAGTGCAAAAACCTTACACCTGCATACTGTAACATGTCAAAATGTCTCCCGTGAGCGGCCTCTGTGTTGCTGAAGCACTTTTTCTATGGCAGCAGCTTCTATTCTGAAATCTTGCAGAGTTCAGCTACTTTTTGCAGGTGCTGTTTTAGTTAGAGTTACTTTTCTACCTCTGTATTAGTTGACTTTTGTTTGTTTTATTAGTCTGAGCTGAGAAAGTGCTGTTTTCTATGCCTCCTTTATACCTTTCCTTCATTCCTTTCATGAAAATAGGCCTGTTGAATATTACTTTTTGATAATTATGTCTTTCTTGATTTAACTTTCAACCTCATCTCTTCTTCTTTTTACTTTTTTTCCCCCCAGGATCTCCCACCAGCCCAGATCACAAGACGAAACGCCAGAGTGATCCCACACCATTTGGCTTTAAAGGTAATGTTCAGCCACTGCATAGCCTCCTTGCTGGGTTAGTTGTTTTCCATAATGCTTGAATACATCCAAGGTCTTACACAGGTTTGGTTGGCTGCAGCTACAGCAGGAAAAGTGACTAGCTGTGTTTCCATTGCCTCCTGTCCCTCAGATGCAGGTCCTCCAGCCCTCCACCTGACCAGAGCCAGGTGGTTCAGCACCTCTAGTCTCTTACAGACAAAGTGGAGAGGTATATTGGCACTAACCTGCCACAGCTGGCTGTGTCAGGGTGTTTCACTGCTATGAACCTTTTAAAGGCAGCGCGTTTGTCTTTTCCACATCCCCTTCAAGCGCAGAGAAAATCATAGAATACCCTCTGACACAGAGGCATGTTTGCCTGCCCACTTTATACCTCTGTTTGAAGAAAGTTTAAAATATGAAGTTGCATGCCAGTCTCCACCATCTTGGAGTTTTTCTGTAGTGCATAGTTGTGGATCTGATTGTGTAATCTGGGATTCCTGATTTTAGCCACTTTTGTTCTAACAATGGGGACCTTATCGTGGTTCTTCCATACTCATCACTCTCCCTTCAGGTCACGTACATGTTTGACAGTAGCTGAGGCTGAATGTTGCTGCAAACTAAGCACCCGTTTTGTTTTGTTTTTTGCCTCTTCTGTTCAGGCTGGAATAAAGCCTCCCTGTCACTCGATGCCTCAGGGGAACATGATGGCTACTCCAGCGCTGAAGATCCTCTTAACTCTGACCCAGAAGACGAAAATGGCAAGAAGCTGGTGAGTCACTGTGTATGACTAACAGATAGCAGGCTTGTAATCACAGTGTTGGTGCTATGGTATCCAGTATTTATATCTAAGGTTACATTCAAAGTTTTCAGACATTTGATATCATTGTTGGTACCATAACACTGCCAGCAGAAATAGAATACACTTTTATGTCAGTGTTGCTCATAGCTTCAGACAACAGTGATGGAACGATTCCCAGTATTCGTGCTATACAGGGAGTGCAGAATTATTAGGCAAGTTGTATTTTTGAGGAATAATTTTATTATTGAACAACAACCATGTTCTCAATGAATCCAGAAAACTCATTAATATCAAAGCTGAATGTTTCTGGAAGTAGTTTTTAGTTTTAGCTATTTTAGGGGGATATCTATGTGTGCAGGTGACTATTACTGTGCATAATTATTAGGCAACTTAACAAAAAACAAATATATACCCATTTCAATGATTTATTTTTACCAGTGA
>NW_005187456.1:2547671-2550865 GCF_000239375.1 Pundamilia nyererei | reverse complement strand
GACTATTAAAAGCGCTATATAAATACAGGCCATTTACCATTTACCATATGTGTGCAAGTCTTTCTGCCATTGTAGAAAAGTATTGCTGTACACTTTAGTTAATAGTAACAGTTTAAAACTGTAACTTTATAAGTACTTGATAAAGTTACCACTGTTGTGCTCGTAGGAGGATGCTGCTGCTTTCCAATACTGATAAATTCAGAAGAAAGACTTCCACAAACAGCTGAAAGCTTAAAGCTGATTTCAACTCTTGCTAACCTTTTGTCAAAACTCTGATATCAATTACTGCTGAGTCTTATTAATCTGAGCGGTCACAGAATGACTTCAGAACTGTCATAAAGCCATTACTTTCTAATAGATCTAAAACTGTAGTGTAAAGTGAAGAAGAGACAATTCAACACGCATGAAACATGATTTTGGAGGTTTGGAAGAGCCTATGGTAACTGAAGGCATGCAATTGTTTTTTGTATTGTGTGACATTAATGGAAATCAATTTATGGAATTATCTTAACGTGTTACTCATGATCTGGAAAGATTGCTGAATTTCTCTTGAATCTGTCTCTTATCTTGACTATGAACAGTGTGCTGGAAAATACACCGTCACGGCTGACTATGAGAGCGGTGGCGCTCAAGAGCTCTCTGTGAAGAGCGGAGATGTAGTGCAGCTGGTCAAGGAGGGGGACGATGGACAGTGGTGAGGTTACAACCTTATATTATCTATGTGAACTAATAAAAAAATCTATAATTTAGAAGCATTGGTTTAACTATACTTTTGTGTCTAGGCTTGTGCGTAACTTAAACACATCTAAGGAGGGTTGGATTCCTGCTGCTAATCTTATCAACCTCATTGGAAAATCAAAGTCTTGTCAGTCTCTCACCAGCTCAGGTATTCTAAGAAACAAAACAGTCCCAAATAAATCATGTCAAAATCCAACATGCATTAACTCCTCAATGTGGCTGTGTTTCAAACAGAAGGCAGTGGCTCTGGGAACCTCAGCACATCATCTAGCTGCAGTGAGACCTACACAAGCTTCTCTGATATCAAACCCTGAAAATACTCTGCACTTTCTTCATCATCAAACTGCCATCATTCCTACATCATGTGGCTATCTGTACCGTTTTGCCAGCATATGTAATCATGAATTTTGTCAATTTTCCACAGAAAACAGAAGTTACAAAGGTAACTATAGTTTTATGAATTCTAGGATCACTGCCGGTGGCAGTAAACAAAATGTCTCCTCATAGTCTGCACGTGTTGAAATCTTATATAAACAAAATCATATGCATGATGTGTAGGCTACCTGTGCATATGCACTATAAATAACTTGGTAGGCTACATATGAGCTCTATGAAACTTCTCATGCTGAAATTTTCCAAGTGACCAGCATGACTGGCAATCATCTTGGGTTTCACAGAACCACAGTCATCAAACTTCTGTACTGTTTTACTTCTTCCTTACTGCCAGTGGCAGTAAACAAAGTGGATGACTTAAAGCAGCATCAAGAGGAACAGACAACTTCTAGTCAACCAGTGGCTGGTAACGTGAATCCACAGGCTGACAGAACCTCACAAATGTACAGGGTGATCCCCAAGATGCCGCTGCACAGATTACACAGATGGAACACCCCACATTGCTCTCCAGGAGGTGGCCGCACCCCTGGTTGAGTGACAGACGACACCTGAAGAATGCAGGCACACCTGCTATTCCATATGCCTGTTTCATCATGTTTACAGCTCAGTGGGAATGCCCCAGTATGAACACAACTTTTCTCTTGTTCTTTTCATTATAAGAAATCAAAGACAGGTTCCATGTTGCAGTGCCCCCCATGTCCCAATGTTCAAGATCCTAGCACACCTGCCATAATAGGAAAAGACCAGCAGAGCTTCAGCTCTTCCAAAAAGCTCTTCTTCTGAGTTGCCAATAGCAAATACAAACCAGCCACACCTTTAAGAGGGCAAAGACTGCACTCTGACAATGACAGTCTGAATGACAACCTCCTACCCCTTACTCCAAGGGATGCTTACCTCCTGAACATAGATTATAGATCATTAATTATCAACCTAAAGAACAATTAACCAAGAAAAAACACCGGGCTGACAGCATGAAAATCAACGGGGCTGGGCTACCAGGGGGTATCTCCATCACATTTTAGCATATAGGATCTCACCCTGTGTGGCATATGAGGAGACATATTTGCTGTGTTTTCCTGCCATTGACAGTCATGAGTTAATGAAACAAAACTGCATTTTTGTTTAATTTTTCTAACCTCTCACATACACTGCACATTCAGAATGTTATACATTTACTGTGAAGGAACAAAACACATGCATATGGTAATTTCACTGTATAGATCTGTCATGGAGACAGAAGATCCACGTGCTGATAATGTAATAGATGTATGAATGGGCCAGCAGGACTGATCTCAGCAAATGCATCTATTTATGCTCACACTAAAAGTGGGGAGAGGTTAGTGGACAACAGCTGTCTTTGTGTTCACATGCACTAATTTCTTCAGGAGTTCATATTTTAACTCTGAATGAGAAAGAGGGCAATGTCCACTTTCTTTAGCTTGAATGAATTTTTCCTGAGAGCCACCTCTCTGTCCACTTTTTAAAAAAAAAAAGTTTATTTATTTGTATGAAGCACCCACAGATATTCATCCACTCTTTAATTTTATTGTTGTCTGTAAACTCTCCTCCTGTCTGCTGTCTGTCTGTCATTAGAAACCTGTTCTGTCACCAGCTCTCCAGAGTTTGTGTGTGTGAGCTTTTGTCCTTTTGCTTTTGTCTCTGATAGCCTGGTCAAACTCTTTGTGCATTTTCATATATGCTACAGTTTTACAAATGTATCCATGTGAATAATGGGAGATCACTGTATAGGCTAACTTATTCCCAGCAGAGGGAAAATGTTTGGAATGTAGATATTGTTTATTAATATGTGTCTGTCATGTTTGTTAAAGGAGATGCTATATTGTACATTAAGTATGGTGATGTCACTGCTTTGTGACTTGTCCAGTTTTGTTTTGTTTTTTACATAAATGACTTGTGACAATTCACTTACTGTCTCTCTCTCTCTCTCTCGGTGCTGAGATGTAATCTGAAGCCTTCTGTTTTTGATTTCTGAGTCATCCTGAAACATTTCTGTAACCAGCTGTTTCTCAAAGAGCTGTGGTCGTAGGCTAACAACAAAAAGC
>NW_005187456.1:2535424-2546878 GCF_000239375.1 Pundamilia nyererei | reverse complement strand
TCTGAATGAGCTGTAGTTGTCTGACTGATTTTTTAGGTAGACCTGTAAAGATGCTGTTACAGTAATCAAGCCTACTAAAGATGAATGCATGGACTAGTTTTTCCAGGATTAAGGATCATTTCCTTAGACAATGGGTTGAACCGTGAGCTAATATAGGTTGCAATGTAGGTTGCTTTTGCCTCCACTTTTTTTTCCCCGGCCGGGGACCTTTTTTTTTCTTATTTTTTTTTTTTAAAACTTTAAAAAATACTAAATATTGTATTATTATCGATTAATATCATAGCTCTATATTCACCGGAAATAATAAGCCGATAATGAATCTTATTTGGTGAGCAGCCAAAGGTTAGTTAGTTTTTTTTCTTGTCGGGTATTAAAGTGAAGGTAACCTAAAAATAGTTATCCAAAGAAGATGGATATTAGTCGCAATTTCGCATCAGTTTCTCTCTCCGTCGACTGAAATGCGTTTCCATGCGGTGGTGACTGAAAGGAGGATGTTTCTGATAGAACCTGGCAACCCCAAAGAAATGGGCGGCGAAGTAGATAAGAAATCGTTTTTGAATAGCAGCGCTGATTCAACATGGACGCATGCGAGCAAGCCTGATAGAAAAAGTGGAAGCGGTGTGTTTGTCGGTAAAAAATGAGCAATAGCAGAGTGGCCTGCATACTTTGTCAGCGATCCAAAGAGACGAAGATAACCGGAACCTTGTCGACTAAAGATGAAGTCACGGCTCACCAGAACTGCCTGGTAAATACAAGCACGCTTCTTTTGTTCTTCGTCTTTATTTCGTGTGTAACGACGAGGACGTGATTCACCGCTCAGTGCAGCGGTGTCCACAACGTAACTGTGGACAAGAAGTGTGGAAAAGTTATAAAAATAACGCACACGAGTAATTTTTCCTGACGCCTTTAATTTCCTTATACCACCTTTGATAAACGTACAAATTGATTCATGCATATAAACTTTCCAGCAGTTTAAAGATGAGTTCTGTTGCAATAGCTGTAACATTAAAATGCGACGATTAACACTAATCGGCACAGTTTGTGCCGTATATGCTTCTAATGGCATCACAGTGGATACAGATGAAGGTGGTACGTTCTTAAAAAGCAGGAAAACACTGCCATAACTGATTTCCAAGGGTTCCATGTAGTTCTGCTGTCCTCCTGGATCCTCTTAAAGCTATTTTTGTCAGTGTCACTGAGACTTTTTATGTTGACAAATAAAAGATATATAAAAGTCATTTTGCCAAAAACTGATTGCAGCTTCTACCTTGTGGCTCAAGATAACTTTATATTATTCATGAGGGATACATTTTTTTTTTTGGCAAATACTGGAAATTGTTTTTGGAAGGCAATCGCTTTTTGGCCCAGCAGCATCAAAAGGCCTGAAAGACCACAGAAGACAACTAAAGTGTGTGATCACACAAATTCTTTCTTTGGTTGAGAGAAAAAAAACAACTTGATAACATGTAAACAAGTAAGTTGGCGTAGTATTGTCTAGAGACTTCTTCATGAATGGAGATGCAGACGGTTTACGAGGTGCACACCGCGGTTTACACTCAAGAACATGAAGGTCAGATTAGACTTTGCCAGAAAAAAGTCAGCAAAAGAGCCTGCACATCGTGAGCTGAAGCATACTACATTATCTATGTTTTGTTGTGAGCATGGCCAGCACTAGTGTTTACTGATGATGGGATTGCCGATAGACGCGGCAGGATAAACGGTGAAGAGTACAGAGCTACAGTCTCAGCTCAGATTCAGCCAAATGCTGCCAAAGTGATTGTACAGCCCTTCTCAGAGTGAATGAATAATGACCCAAAGTGTTCTGCCAAAGCAGTATACTTAGTGTCAAGTCAGTCACCTGATCTCAGCCTAATGCTTTTTTATTTACTGAAGACACAGCCACGCACAAGGTGTCTGCACTCAAGGCTTAGCAGAGGATCTTAACCGAGGAAACATGACATTTGGTGGCTAGTTTATGAATTTTAAGTATTGGCTTACTTAGTCTAATAAACCAAATCTATTATTTTTAACTGATTATATCTAAGTGTACAGCCATGTTTTTATTACTTAAAAAAAAAAAAAACACTTCAAGAGGGGACACTTGCACAAGCACATGCATTTACACATACTTACCTGGATTACCTTAACCTCTTTTGAGTTGCTTTAGGACAAATGCCATATTTATGAACTCACAAGTTTAGGGTAGATGTAGCTCAGGAGGTAGAGCAGGCCATCTACTAATCTGAAGGTTGGTGGTTCAATCCCTGGGTTCAATCGCGGTTCCTCCAGTCCAAGTCCAGTCCTCCAGGGCCCAATTGCTTCAATGTGTCCCCTGAAGTGCCAATGTTGGATAGAAAGTACTTAAGCATAGAAGAAAAGTGCTTGGGTGAATGAGTCATGCTGCATAAAGTGCTTTGAGTGGTAAAGTGGAGTAGAAAAGCCCTCTATAAGAACCAGGTCCATTTACCGTTTTTCTACTTCATGCTCATTTATGTCCTTCACGTGAATTTTGTGTTGTTTGTTATTTCCAGTTATTTTCTGCTGGTATCTTTTGCCGGGATTCACCACAGTTCGATGACCTGTTTGGCTTCTCGGTGGGGGATGTGCTGAATGAGGTGAAACGAGGAAGCAAGCTGGTAAATATATTAGTAATTGTGTGATTTAAAGTATAGGGCGCACTGGGAGCAATGTTTAAATGTCTTACTCCTTTGTTTGCTTTAGACCTGTAACCACTGTAAGAAAAGGGGAGCCACTGCTGGGTGTGAAGTCAAACGCTGCAAAAAGTCCTACCATTACCCGTGTGCTCTTAAAGAGGGAGCGACGACTATTGAAGATGATGACCATGGGCGCTATGTGTCAGTTTAACAGATCTGCTTAATTGCCTGTCGAAAAAGATATTCAGTTATCCTAAAAATAAAAACTCCTGCTGTGCACTGCTTGGGACAATTGTAGTTGTCTAAAAATGTGTTTTATGTGTTTTTCTAACAGGATATACTGCTCATCTCACTCTGAGCAGCAAACACGTAAGTTTTGAATTTTTATCCTTTATTTATTCAGTGTATGACAGACTTTGATTTTCATTTTTATTTCTCATGACCAGAAAAAAGCGCTTCCACAAATGAGTTTGCCTCTTCCACCAAAAAGCCCAGAACCTCCAAAAAACTCAAAAACTCCCCAAACCCCAACACACCCGGACCATCTAAGGTTAGATTTATGGATTTACTAAAACAGACTTTTGGGGGGGAGAGGCCCCCATCTCTCTCTAGCAGCTTGATCCTGCAGTTTTGGGTTTGTTGTTGTTGTTTTTTTGGTTTTTTTTAGTAATTTCAATGAAAGGCCAAATTTTGCTATGTGAAGGAATGTAGCATGGATCGCAAGAATGCACAGATGGTAGTTGATTGACTAAGATTTGCTAACAATCCTCTAACTGATAAACACAGACCCGAACAGTTAATTTCTGTAGTTAATCAAATGGGTCAAAATTAGTAAATCCCATGAGGAATTAAGCAAAATAACAGTGTAAGCGCAGACTTTACACATGCATGTCTGTGCGATTTCCTACATCAGCAGTTGGGGTGCTGAACATACTCGAGTCAGACTCAGTCAAAGACATGACCACAAGTCTGATGATACCATTACAAAATCAATCATCAATTCAGCCTTATTTGTGTATCACCAAAGGACAACAACGTTCACTTTAGAGTATTTTATATTGTAAGGTAAAAGTGTGCACAGTAACACATAAGCAAGCATTTGGTGACGGTGAGAAGGAAAAACTCCCTTTTAACAGGAAGAAACCTCCACCAGTGGAATGGAGCCAGAGATTATCATCATTAACCTGCGAGCTATGTGGTGCATTTGTCTGTGCGTTCTCCTCTGTTATAAATAATCAATCCGTTTTGTTTTCATGAGGTATGTTGCCTAACCTGTGAGAAGAGAGAAGGTAATATCAGCTTGGAAAGTTTGTCTAATAGCATTGTTATGTGAGTATTTACAAACATCTTTTCCCCCCTTTTTTTGACTTATTTGTCTGTGGTTGAATTTTTCTGTTTTTTTTTTTTTTATGTATCACATTGTAATTAGCAGATGTGTGTTTTTAGGTCATATTGTGACAAACATGCTCCTGCGTCACTTAAGAAGAACACCGACGGTAAGTGTTGCTCAGAGAGATTGACATTTACTATGAAGTCGTTATTTTTTTCCATTGTGCCAAATACTAAATTGCTTTGTAATTGGCAGGAGAAGGTACCGCAGCTGGATCCTCTGTACACAGCTATGACTCCAGCTCATCTAACAGTACAATGTGTAGTTCTTCCAAGGTGTTGTTCACAGTCACTTAAAGTTTTTTAGTTCTATTTTCAAGTTTGCTTGTTATTTTTACAGTTTTTTGTCTTTGCTTTGCTTAAACAGAGACAGTTGAGTGACTGTGACAAGTAAGTATGGGATGCTCGCTTTGTCTTGAACAATAATTTTACGTTCAGAATTTTGGCTAGAATATCACCCGTATATCTAATATTGTAGCTTAAATGCTCATTTTAAAAGTCTGTACAGTTCGATCCTTCGTTCTTTCTTACTTTAAACAACTTCACACTTAAAACCCCAGTTGGGTTTTTTTCACCCACAAAACAAGTCAGGAACTCAAGTGGTTCTATATAGTCTTAAGTCATTGCTCATTTCTTTATATTTTGCTAGGAAATGGGAAATAGGCCTATTTTAGACCCGCAATATTGGATAAGGAAAAGAGAATGAATAGCTGGAAATGTCAATGTATTCTACAGGAATAATTCTCCAGGCTTCTTGCCAATCAGAAACCTTCCAGGTGGTATTGTATGGTGGATGAAAATCTGCCTTTTCTAGATTTATGTTCCATCGTTTTTGGCAAAATCCCCAACGCCACTGGCTGAAATGCAGCCACAAATTATGACCGACCTACACCAGATCAGTGTAGACTGCCCCTCTCTCCTGACCTCCTCCAAACATACTGGACAACATTTTACCAATTTGAATTCATTACTCCATAAGACCTGTTAATTTCCTTCCTGTTTCGCATCATTAATAATGGCTTTTTGATAGCCACACTGAAACCATTTCTGATGACGCTTTAGTGAACAGTAGATGGATCATCTGGACCAGATGCATCTCTCAGGTCTTGATGTGACGTGACATGTTTGCAACAGGCAGCTAGTAACAAAGTGCCTGAAAATACAATTTCAAATGGGTTCACTGGTTTATCCCTTAAGGTAAGTGCACTTTTTAAGCTTGAATGATTCATAGATCAGTGTTAAGGGGTTTAACAAACAAAAGAAACATTCATCTGAAAATGCCCAGGTTTAAGGACTGGACTGGAAATGAGCGATAAAGCAACCAAAACTTTGAAAGACTTCAGAAAGCCTGGAGAGCTATTGCTCAAGATCACTTTAAAAAAATAACAACAAACAACAAAATAACATTTCTGCTTGACAATATAAAGAAATGAGAAGAGCAAATTTTGTCCTGTTGGTTACAATAAAAATGGTGCAAACCTTGCAAACAGCTGTGATGATTCCTTACCTTTGTTACAGGCGGGAGGAGACCCTCTTGAAACCTAAGCTTCGCCGGAAGAGGAGACTCTCCGATTCTTCAAATTCAGGTCAACCCCGTTGCAAAGGAAGAAAATGTAACCTCTGTGGGCTTATCACTCTAGCTAACAAACCCCTTTCTTTTATCTTATATATATAGTTGACAATGACAATAACACTCCAATGGATATATACGCCCTATTAGAGTCGGATATAGATGAAAATGCATACTCCGTCCCAGAGCTCGAAGTACGCCTAATCATTCATCAATTCTTCAATAACATCACTGTATGCTGAATATGTCTAATAATTTGAAGTCTCATCTTTGTCCTGTCACGTGTTGATTTCTCTTCTCGTGATGGCAGACTGTGCCTGAGGTTATCAGGTAGGTTTTGCTAGTTTTGGAGGGGTTTCTGCAGGGGGGGGGTGTCTCACTAATATTTGTAATTCTAAATTATATGTATATAAAATTATGAAAAGTTGTCCAGAGGTAACCAGTAAAGCTAATTACCTGCAGGTTTCAGTAAACTGCAGCCTATCAAAGCACCACCAAAAGGCACAAACATGTCTTATGAATGCAATTATCCCCTGTGAAATCTTAGTTTTCCCCAAAGGGCTTTTGCATACATACTTTTTCTTTTCTTGGTCTGTAAAAAAATGTCAGCAGAGGGTCGTTTTTTGAAATTATATTCTCCACTTTACAGAAGCGACACCAAGAGTCCTGCTGTGTCTTTATCAGGTAAGCAGTTGTTGATTCAGTGTGTATAGTTTGCTAAATATTTTTTTAAAGATATAAATATTTATTTTTTCAAACTCCTCTTGTCTGCTTCTTTTAGGAAATCGCATTGAGGATGAATTTAATGATGAAGACGACACAATCATAGAATCAGTGAGTTCTCTGATATTGTGTTAATTGTTGTCTTTAGCAGCTATAAATGGTCTTTTTTTTGTTATACATTTGTTTGGTAATTTAGAACTATGAAGATTTGGTCTTCTATATATATATCTCTATATCTCTCTCTCTCTTTATCTCTCTCTCTATCTATGGATAGATATAGATATAGAGAAATATATATAGATTTTGTCACTAAAGGAAATCCCTCTTTTTTGCATGGGATTCATATGAGGTGTGATGAGATGTGTTTTCTTTGTCTTCTGAGGATGCTGAGTCAGAGAGTCTGCTGCTTCCCGTAAAGATCTGCATACAGACCCAGTCACTTACAATGTCAGCTGGTGAACTCTCACCTCAGACTGAATCTGCTCCACCTGAAGATGTTCTGGTTAATGCAGATGTAGAGCCGGTCGTAGATGAACACGAGGGTAAGGTTTCTCCTCCTGGGACTGCAGTTACAACAGCCATAGGCTATATATAAAAGAAGGAAGTAGCTTTGTGGTGTAAAAAGGACTATCCTGATTGCAAAAAAAGAGGAATATAAAATTTGTTTTCTAGAACTTTAAGCACTTCTTGGTGAGTTTATGATCTCAGCAAGTAGTTTAACACAATTGCACATCTATGGGCTCTGCTGACAAAATGAGACCCATCCATGAGGCCCTGCCTTGCAGCTTAAACGAGCTGCTACTGTCATATTAGTTCTTGATACCTCAGGAAACCTGCTGAGGGCTTGTGGAATCCCTGCCTTGACAGCTCAAAGGTGTTACTGTGGCACAAAGCAGATCTAATATTAAGGCAGGTGATTTTAATCTTGTGGCTGATTAATCTTTATGATTTTTATGAATGAGAAAGAAGTCGCGCTACGAGAGTATTTCACATTTATAAAACGCAAAGTGAAGGTTATGTGCAAGCTTTGTTTGAAAAAGCACACAATGAAATTATTAAGACACATTCACTGAAAAACGTAGAAAGAAGAAATGTGCCATGTCAAACACTTATCTAGAAAGCTTAGGAAGTTGCTGTTGCATGAAATGTGTAGATTTTTTAAGAATCAGACAGGAGTAAGGGTTTTGAAATGATAAAAAGCTGGGATTACTTATAGAACTGACTCTCTTCTTAGGGTCCAGTCCCAAGCAGAACGCTGTCCAAACCCCGGGTCAACTCACCGGTGGATCCTCTGTCTCACCCCCTCCCTCTCCTGGCCAGTCCAAATCTCCCCCTCCATACTTCACCTCCCTGAAGTCTCATACTTCACCTCCCTGCACTAGCTCGGCCACAGCCCTGGCTCCGCCTGAACGCGCCAGTGTATCCATTAACTCCTCCTCTTCCTCTCCTGTGGCACTTCCCTCAAGTCCAGAGCCCAAAATTGACTCCAGCAGCTTCTGGAAAAGCTGTAATGCAGCAGGATGTACAGAGGCCATCTTCACTGACTTCCTTGATGGGATGAAAAATATCTCCAGCAAAATCCAGTCAGATCAGGCCAGCCAGGAGGGTAAGGGTGCATGACACTTATGAGACTCTGTCTGACCTTTTTTAATGTTTTAAACTGGGGATTGTGAAAATTTTATTTTTTTTTCTCCACAGAATATGATCTTGCACTGTCGGTGATGGCAGCTTCTGGAAAATTGTCAGAATTTGTGGCTAAGCAGCAAGAAGGTAAAGTACACAGTACTGCTCTAGGGGTGTGGTATTAGTTGGCTGATTAACAGAAGTTAATGTCTGCTTCATTGATAGCATTTCAAGAGGTTTCAACAGATGACCTATAGATACTCATAGCATTTACAATACCATGGAAACTGTGTATTGATATATTCTGTAATTCAATGAGAAAAAAATGAAACAGCAGTGGTCAGTGGAAACCAAAATCTACAACTGTATAAGGGCATAATTCAAATATCAAGTTAATAAAGTTAAAAATTGCAATGACAGGCTGATCCAACTTGTGTCCTAATGTGGCTGATTAGACACCATCTGACATCTGGGCACGATTATTAGACACTGGGGTTTGTGTCACTGAGCTCCTGGACACTTTGCAGAGATATATGGCAGGACCAGATGCACCTCTCAAGTCCTTTGCCAGGTCTTTGATTGGGTTTTTTTTCTTAATGATGTGACTTTCAGATACTGTTCATCTTCTGCAGGTTGTTTTTTCCTCTTAAAGCCTGCAACAGTTTTTGTCCTCCACTAGTCACGTTTCTGCAAATCTATTAAGGACACAGTGCACAGCATTACTGAAATGCCAATTTTCCAGCTAAAAGCTCTTTGGGAACTATTTCAGAAGTTTGGGGGGGGAAAAAAACATACTGTAGAAATAATTGCTATTAAGTCGTTTTACTTTTTGTTGTTTCATTTTTAAAAGATGTTTCTCCTTTTTTATTGTAAGCACTAAATGACAGTTCACTGTGGTTACAGAGCTACAGAAAAAACAAATGGAACTGCAGAAGGCAGCGGCAGCGATGAAAGATGTCGTCTCAGCACTGAGAAAATGAGCTGATGAGCAGCTACTGAGTGTTAGCTATTAAAGCTAGGTTCTTTTGTCTGTGATTACATTTTATAAAAAAAATTTATACTTTTATATGGAGTAGGCCTTAGTATGAATGATATTTTAGCTGAGTGATTAACTGAAATGATTCAAGTTTTTTTGCTTGTTTTGCTGTATTTGAGTTACTAAAAATGTTTGTTTTTTTGTAATTCAAGACTGTTCTTTTTTTTCTATATTATTGTACAATACAAAGATTTATATCAAACTATATCCCACAAGATTCTTAAACTGTAAAAAAAAAAAAAACACTGAAAAAGGTTTACCCTATAATGTTTAATTTCTATGTTCATAGTGTCCGTTTTTTCTTATGTTATTTATCAAAGAGGAGTTTTAAAAAGTAAAATGTTTTAAGACGGTAATGACAGTATGCCAGAGATGTGTTGGATTAATCACTTGAAGTTAAGTTACTTGAGCAGTTTTATATTTTTTTTTCCATACTCTGATCATTTTATATTTTTCATTTTTGCAGAAAGTGTTAACATGTTCTAGTTTACTGGCACCCCAAAGAAAAACCTGATGTGCTGTTTTTCTGACTTCACTATGATTTAAAAAACAAACAAACAAAAAAAACAGTTTTCTTTCTCCATTTTGTCTCATTGAGAAGTTTACAGATAAGATGATCAAGGTGTTTTTATTTATTTGCATAGGTTAGATAATTTAACTGGCACTTTATAACCCTCAGTTTCAAATATATTTCAAAAATATTCACAGCAGTAGTGCAGAAGTTACAAAAACCACTTTATAAATGCTTATACTGTAAAATTCTCTTTTCAACATACAGACTGAAATCTAAGAAAGGTCACATGCCTTAAACCGGATTCATACGTTTCTGGTTTGTGTGAACTGACAACCAGGCATGTTTAACTGCCTGTAAATATAAATTATGGTGCTTTAGCTGCTTATAATAATTCAATCTAACATATGGAATCTGATAATCAAGAATGAAATGCAAAAAATTGTAAAGATTAAACCCAAGTTCCCATCTTACAATCTAAACAGAAAACTGGAAGCCTTGAAGTTGACCTACACAGATCTAATCAAGCCTTTAAGGCTTAAGGCTCAGTGTCCTGTCTTTAAATACTGTAAGGATTAAAAAAAAAAAGAAAAAAGTTTAGATTCTCATACTTCAAACCATTCAATCTAAATGACATCCAAACTATGATGACCTCTTATAGTAAAGAGAAGTAAACTCATCCTGAAAGTACACATGCAAAATCTACAAGTAACTTGGTCACTTAAACAGAATACTAGAAATAGTAAAGCCGTCACAGGCAACTGGCAAGAATAGTTTTAGTTCAAAACAAATAAGTTCAAGCATTGTCATGTCTGTCCATTAATCTGAGCTCCTACTTTACACAATGTGTAAGTTAAAAGTCAGGCACTGTTGGAAACAGCTACTGTAACAGCTTTATGGAACAATGCTGCAACCTTACAGCTCTGATTTTAGTCATTTAAGTAATCTGGAAGAAGATGAACGACAAATCTAACAGTGATGGTAAATCTAAGGATTTCTACTGAAATTATGTGCAAATCTCCATCTGATGGTAACGATGTATTAGGCAAAATCCTTCCTGGAGTCCAGCCGTGTGTTTTGCATCAGCCCAAATCTGTACCTTGAGACGTGGTCAATTTTTGAAGGCTCCGCAGCGACTGGCTCGACAAATGAAATCTTTGAGCAGATTACCGTCAATTTGCCAGAAAGCAGCAGTCTGAGTCACCTCAGTCAGGTGATTTATGCAGAATTTGAAGCAGAATTCTTCAAGGTCCTGAGTGACAGAGAAGAGAACAAGTAAATAAACTGTTCTTCAACTTGGTCAAACGCTCCAACAACAGACAGTCTGAGTGTCTCGTAGTGCTGACCCAGCTTCCTGCATCCTGGTGATCCTCCCAGTTCCACTGTTCTAAGCCCCAGTTGCTCACACATGGTTTGCTTTTTTCTCATGTAGCACACAGCTGCCAACAGTCTGCATCAGATGTGTTTTATTCACTACATGTAACTTAGTGTTGTTAGGTGAGGGAGACGGAGTGGATGCATGAAGGGTGCAGGAGGAAGGAGGCAGCACAAATGATGCCCACTCTGTAGTGGTGGATGCATCAGACTATTAGTAGCCCTGCTGACATGTCGGTACAATATGACATCAAATAGTCTTTGTATTGCTGAGCTGGTGGGTTAAAAGCAGATTAATGTTGAGTCTGACTGTGTCATGCATTCTCACTTCTGTTGGATAAAAGATCAAATCAGGGCTGCAGTGCATGTGTGAAAATGGCTACAGAGGCAGCTGCGGATCAGCAGGTGGAGCTGGTCATCCACCAATCAGGACTGGTGGGTGTTTTCATTAGCTGTTTTTTTTTTTTTTGAAGGTCAATGTTTTAACAAAGTTACTTTATCTTTTCTCTGCTGCCTCAAACAGATTTGTTCTGAAAAAACAAACAAAAAAACAAAAACAAAAAGTTTTTCACCC
>NW_005187456.1:2508254-2534991 GCF_000239375.1 Pundamilia nyererei | reverse complement strand
TTTGATACATATTTTTTCTGTAAGTTGGTAAGGAAGAACAGTCTTTATGACATTTATATTGGTAAAATAAAACGACAGTTGAATAGCAGAATAGTATAAACTATGAAAAGTGTATAGTAAAATTATACCAAACATGCACTACAAGCAGAGGCAGTTTCACTGTGACTGGCAGTACAGAAAGATTAAACTTTTGGGATGAGCACTAAAGCACAATAAAAGGCTCTGGAGACTCGTTTTTCAACTTTTTGAAAAAAACTTTGGTTGTAATAGTTTAATAGTTTAACTATACTTAAGAATAATTCATCATTAATCATTACTAACACTGCATTTAACTATGCAGCGTTATTAATTTGTTACATCCATGGATTAAACACAACTTTGAGACAATTTTCTTTTCTTTTTTGGATTTGGTTTTTTGTGTGTTGAAGAATTTTGTTTTTAAAACAACAACAAAACACATTATTGGGGGAAGAAAAAGTGGGTAGTTCAATTCCCACTGACTTTTCCTTGGACAACATACTGCAAATTGCAACAAAGCAATGTATATAAAGAATTAGCTTGATAATAATAATGTGTGTGTGAATGGTTAATAATGTGGTATAAAATTCTTTTGAGAGGTCAGTAAGCCTAAGAAAGTGCTTTAAATACCAGCCCAAATACATTCATTGTCTATATTTATCCACCACTTTTCCCCCACTGTTTAAGCTTGCTAGCATCACTACCTAATGTGAATCACTGCCTGATTTGAGTCATTTTCCTGCACATAAGGTTCACCTGCCTGTGGTGTCTGTCAGGTTCACATATGTGTGACTCACAGTGACGGTGACAGCTACTGTTGGAAAACCAGATGCTTTAGCATTTATGTTCTGTCTAATTTGTAGCCTAACTGATTAAAGAAGTGTGGGAGCATTTTCAGGATTTCATATTAATGCTAATGTAAATGTAATTAACAGCACACAAGTCATAATAAAATGAATTTCAGACTTTATTGGTAGGTCCTATTAAAAGTTCCAGACGGCCATGTCTGGCTTTGAAATTGAAACCTATGCTAACAAATACGTTCTATTACCTCTGTGCAGACAGGCTAATAGTTTCCCTCTTGTTTGCATTATTTATGCAAAACAGGCTGCTGGCTGTAGCATCATACTGGCTGTACAGACCTGTGAGTGAAATCAACCTTCTTACTGCATTCTCAGTAGGAGTGAATAAGCTTATTTAGAAAACAAAGATTTTCACAAAACAGAACTAAGGGAGCCAGCATTCTGTGATTTAATCTAAAATATCAATTTTACATGTGTTAAAGTAAAAAGAGCTTTCAAGGACATTTGCATATTATCACACATGCAGCTGATAGTTGGTAGACTAACCTCTGCATCATAGCGCACAGCGGCAGACAGCAGAGAAAAAGCATTTTCGACGATGATTCCCCTCTTGATAATGTGCTGACACAGGCGTTTTAGGGGGTTCTCACAGTAGGAGGTGGCCAGATCCAGGAGCCCTGAGCGCACACAGAACCACACAGGACTGGAATTATGATTATATTCAAGAACTTTTAGTTGAAGTCCCTTTCACAGAAATAAAAAAAATACAAAGAAGTAATAAACTCATGACAAATAGATATCGTTGTTACCAATATCACTGATACTAGGTCATTGGGTAGTACTGAAATCACTCAGAGATCATGTGGTGAAGTGTATGTGAGACTGACCAATAGCATCCTCGGGAGGCAACTCCACACTGTCTGTGTAGAGGAACTCCAGAAACGAGCGGTACACAGGGTACGAGAACTGGTCTATTTCAATCACCTCCTTCATGTCTTCGTTCCAGTGAGACTGGAACATTGATCTGAAATGTTCACACCTGCACAGCAAACGATACAGACACAGGTGTTACAAGAACCATTTCTGCGTGCTTCTTTTTAAACGGTTTATAACTCCCATAACCCGATAAACCAGCTTGGCTGTTAAATTCAAACCTGATCTTGAGAACTGCTTTGTGGACATAGATGTATTTTCCATCAACACAGAACTTGAGATCCGCTGTCTCTGGGTTGTCAAACTCCTTTTTCAGAGACTGAGCCACAGTCAAGAAGTCATCGTGTTCTGGAGGGGAAAAAACAGCACACATACAGGTCCCACAACACTCAAGCTCTGGCAACAGAAAGATAACAACTATAGCAATGAGACCAATCCCACTTCCAAAAAGGTGGGAAGCTGTGTAGAAGACACTGAAAGATTTTCAGAACCTTTAAACCCTATATTTGGTAGACAAAGACAAGACAAAGACAGCATTACACATGTTGAAACTGAAACTTTTATTACTTTTTGATAAATATATGCTCGTTTTTAGTTCGAGGCCAGCATTACACTTTTAAAAAATGGACAAGGACAACAAAAAACGTTGTAAGGTGTTCTCTAGTTAAATAAAATAGAAAAAAATTTTAACAGCGTGCATATGTAGTGAGAGCAAAACTTTTTTGACTCCTCCCACAAAACCCATACCTAATTTAAATATGGTTGTTGTACCCTTCAAGGTTATCTTCGTGCTCACACTGGAAGCCCCATTCTTACCACTTGCCTGGAGCTATCTGGGATGCACACTGCATCCCTTCAAATGTGACGCTGAAAAAAATCACATCGGGACAAAGAATTCCCTCGGTCACTTTTCTAACCAGAAGCCTGACTAGGGAGTAGGATTTGGTCTTATCCAGCTAACCTCAGGGTTAACTCTGGGTTCTCTGTATTATGTAAGGCAGTTTACTTCTTTCCAGGATACATTGCCAGCTTACACTGTAGAGATAACCTGCTACACAGTAAGTTTTCCTGTTTCACTTTAGAAAGCTAAAAATGTTTACTTTAGTTTTTATTAGTTTGAGTGTTAGTTTTAGTCTTTCTTTAAAAATTTAGTTTTCAAAGTTCACAACATCATTTCATTTTTTCCAAAAGTCTATATTTTATTTGTATTTTTTGTTAACTAAAATGTTTTTACATTACATCTTTACCTAGTTGTGAACCACCTTTGTGTGACCGCTTAGCCTGATTCCAAGTGTTGGGATAAGGAAAGCCAGATAATGGAATTAAAGCCTGGGTGTGCTGAACTTGTTTCGTAATACAAGCCAGAGATGCGTTGACTTCAAGATTGGACTTTCCAAATGAAAACTGCTCTTTGGTCTCCACGTTATAGCCAAAGAACCAACTTTCACTTTTCAGTGAAGGTCAGTTTGACACAAGTTGGCATGTAAGACTTCCAAGGAGAGGTGCACAAGAAGATGACATTGAAGAGAACAGTGGAAAAATAAGGGAAGGTTTTTATCTTTTATGGACGGAGTCAATACATTTTATAATTGCACATCAAATAAAAAGAGCTTCATAAAACAACAGTGATCTATAGCCATACATTTGTGGTTAATGGAATGAAATCCAAAAATTAGTAATATTACATAATTAGTGCTATCCTTGGACTCTTTCAGATCATTCTCTTACCCACTGAAAGAAGCCTCCACATTACTGAGGGGGAGGCAAAGCAGGCAAAGACATCATCGGTGCAGGCAAAGTGTGTCAGGTGAGGGAGCACTATGGACTGGCCCCTGCACTGGCCCCACATGTACACCTGACCGCTCTGGGTTTTAGCAGCTGATGTGTGTGTGGAGTGACAGGAAGCAATCTCTACAATTCTGTTAAAGGAGCAGAGAAGTCAGTGGATGGTGGTGCAGGGACAGGATGAGTTAGATGTGTGATGCTTTACCTCACCTCTCTTTCTCAGTCAGAATCTGAACTGGGCTCAGCTGGTTGCTCTTGTTGCCAGTGCCCAGTTGTCCATATGTGTTGGCACCCCAAGCGTAAAGCAACCCTTCATCCGTTAGTGCCATGGAGTGTGCATATCCTGACACGATCTAGAGAGGGGGAAAAAAAAATCAAACAATTTTCAATATAACGTAGTATTTGAAACTCTTGTCTACAATAAATAAAATAATTCCAAATTATTAGCAACATTTTTTATACATTCTATACTACAGATGTGCTTATTACAGCCTCTTAATTGTGGTTTCAATTCTATTTTATTTATACAGCACCAAATCAAAACAATAGTTGCCTCGAGGCGCTTTATATTGTAAGGTAGACCCTACAATAATACAAAGATTCCTGTGTAAAATATTGTATTTTGGGAACTTCACTCCTTTTTGGACAACATACAGCATCACACTCAAATTCTGGTGTTTTATAATTACTCTGGCAGTAGTTTTACAGGAGTGCTAAGATTTTAAATCATTACTGTAAAGAATGCTCATTTAAGGAAAACAAAACAAAACATAAAAACAAGTGAATATAAACCCAACTACAATTTAAATAAATAAAGTCACAGGCCCTGCATAAATGTTCATATCTAACATAGAGCTACTTATGCCATTTATTCTGTACAAAAGAATATATAAAATATAAAAGCAAATATAAACTGTAATCCAAAATGTACAGTCTTTCATACATGTGCAACAAACAGTCGTTCGTACAGAACTCATGCATGACGAGTTCTTCACTGTGAGTGAGGAAGACACAACGGTGGAAGACCAATAAAACGAAGCTAAAGCTAAAACTATCCAGAGCTCCAAGCCTGCTATAATCCAGCAGCCTCGGTATGAACAGTCAAAGGACTGAAACAGTTACAAGGACAATTTTGGAGACAAGCGAAATAACAGAAACAGGTCAATACCCTGCTTTCTGTTGAAGTTTAGTTAAGTATATATTTGAAGAAATATATTAGTAAATGATGTAAGTTCCTGACATTTGGTTTGTTATAGAATTTTGTAGTAACTGCTTTTGTACACCACGATAATATGACAGCAATTCATTTTCATTTGTTTCAGCGAAAGAAACAACTCACTGCAGTTTGGGAGGAATAGTAAAATTTACTAATTTATTTATGAAAGTACTTTTCTGCATTAAAAAAACAATAAGAAAAGGTCTAACCTTTGATATTTTGGATAGAGATGTTATTATATATCATTTTAGATACTGGTATGTGTGGATTTTTGTTTTCTATGATTAGCATACGGATTATTGAGTTTCTGACACAAACAAGTCTAATGATTATAATCAGTTCATTCCTGAGTCCTTGTTTTTGCCAAATTCCCTCAAGGCATTCCCAAGAGTTGCCCAACCCAAAAACATCAGGATCTAGCTGTAGTTGAGGCATATAAAAACATTAGAATATATGTCTTTTTTTTTTAAAAACTTCATACAAATTGTTTCACAGTAACCTGACGTGTGTAATCTCACACCTGTTGCACACATAAACCCTGCAGACCAACAAGTCGACAGGGGGTCAGCTGGTTCCCATTGTTTCCAAGTCCAAGTTGTCCGTTGCCGTTATAGCCCCAACCGTACACCTAGAGAGACAAAAAGAGAACATGAGTGCTGCTTCAGTGAGAGTAAGCCAATACTGTTTCATAAAGCTCCAGGATAAGTTTAAAAAAAAATCACCTCTCCATTGTCCACTACTGCCAGGGATGAGGTCTGACCACAGACGATACTCACAGCCACCTTGTTCTGCAGGCAGCTGGACACCCTGCGGGGTGTGGGCTGGTTCGCTGTGGAGCCTGAGCCCACTTGACCACAGTTATTGTAACCCCATGCATACACCTGCCAGGCAAAAAGATAAAGTTAAGAATAAGAACAGGATGAAATTCTCTATGAAAGCCAGATACTTTAAAAATAATTTGAAAAGGTTATTACCCCCTCTCACTTCTCCTTTGAGTCAACAGATTTATCTTAAGGTCAAAGTGACAATGTAATATAAAGCTACTTAAAATGATAGTTCTTACTGCTTACATTGTTTGTACTGACAACATAAAGGCACACAAGGAATGATATATGGGAATTATAAATATCACATTATGGTTTGCATCCAAATATCATGTCACATTTGACCTCTGACCTCACTTTTATATTTCACATCTTTTTTTTAAGCCGACCCCATAATGTGTTACATCTTTAAAGAAAATACTGTAGAGAGAAAGAATGAGCTGCATGGTTACTGTCAGAGATGAGGTATAATATTATATATGTGTGGAAATATGTGTGTGTATGTACGGATGCATACATGTATATATACATATATGTATGTATGTGCATGTATGTATAACTTGTACATATCTTTCTTGTGTAAATGTAAATTTGTCTGTTATTGTGTAAATACTTACGCTATTGTGTACTTCACACACATGGAGAAATGCCAGACTGCCTTTCATTGTTCTTGTAACAGTGACAATAAAAAGCTATTCTATTAAGCTCAAGTTATTCGCGTTATTTAAGTCATTTACAAATCAATACCTATAATCTTTTACCTACTCCTCCATAATGTTTGAAATCAAAGCAAACATGTCATGCTACCCTTATCTCATTTTTAGTGTACTACAAACGTATGCATTTATATTTTATTTTTAATAACATCATTTATGAAAGTATGTGTGAAACAAAATGACATGTAAATATATTACACTAAATAATATAAAAATGTAAATACTGTACAAAGAGTGAGCTGACTTGGCTCATGTTTTATGGTTATTACTGTTTTTTGTTTGTTTAATTTTTTTGTAAGATTTGCAAGAACATGTCAGCCATGTTCACAGCAGTGAATGATGGATTTATTAAGATCCAAATGTGATTATTGTATCAGCTGTATAACAAGAAAAATACACAGACTCTCTAGCTACCAGGATAGCTGCATCCCTCATATTAAAAACAGGGGGAAAAAAAAGTTTGACCAGCCAGGCCAGGATCTAACGGAGCTCACTAACTGTGTGAAGCAACTCGAAGCACAATACATTCCTTGTGGCTGGGCTTATTTTTCTAGGTTCTTAACTCAGGGGGCTCAAATGTAGCTGTGACTGGAATACGGGTAAGTGTTAGGGTCCATTAACTAGGTAACAGCTTTAGTCAGAGCAGAGTCACCTGTGTAACTAGAAAAGTTTCAAACAGGCGTCTGTATTTCCCTCTCTGTAAATCTGCTGTAAAAGTAAATTCTTTTTGTCTCTCTTCTTTAACTCCTACAAACTCACTTCTCCTGTATCAGTTAGAGCCATTGAGTGGTGAGAGCCACAGGCCACCTCTGTGACCTTCTTATTGAGCAGGTTGGCAGACACGAGCACTGGAGCTACTCCTTGGTTGGTTGTCCCATTTCCCAGTTGGCTGTAGCCATTATGGCCCCAGGCAAATAGCTCTCCATCTGAAATACAAAGAGTTTAGTCATTCTCCTGCACTTTTTAATCCAACTGTAAAGAGGAGGATTACATCTTTTGTTAAGCTACCCTCTGTGGCCAGCAGGATGTGGGGTCCACTACCGTAAGTCAGGCTAACCACCTTTCTGCCACTCAGGAAGTCCAGTTTTTTGGGTACAATTGTGCTCAGGCTGTCCCCTGTTCCCAGGCAGTTACTGCAGTTCAGCCCAAACACAAACACCTGAGTGTGGAGGTCGGGGGAGAGGAAAAAAGAAAAAAAGAATTCAGTGTTGATTGGTGATAAGGAGTGCTAAACAGACAGCGCCAGTCAGCTGAGTAGGGAACGGGTCAGAGTACAAACACAGAAACATCAACACCAGCAGGCAACACTGAGAGGAAGATGTGTGTTAATTGTGCAATAACACAAATATAAAAGATCATTTTAAAAGAAAGTTGCATTTTCTTTCCTGACTTAAATTCATTACAATGGTATGAAAAATCTTTTTACACTTGACAAAGTTCCCATTCACAAACCTCTAAAAAGTGTTTTTCTTATCACAGTGGTACCACGATTTAGCCACTTAGCATGTGTTAAAGCAGAGGTGCTCACATTTCCAGGAGCCAGGGAAAGGACCCCCCTTTCTCCTAAAATCTTAACATTGATTTAGCTGGCTTGGGTTTCGCATCACCTGATAATGTAGACTGACTCAAATATTTGTTAATGCTTATGAGCTAGATAATGTGCCAAGATACAAACCAAAAGGAGTGATTTTTTGCAGCCTTACAAACAAACTAACATAGAATTTCTTCTGGCCAAACAATAACATTTTTTCTTATTCATTTATTTATTTAGTTGGTTAGTTAGCTAACCTTTATTTAACCAGGAGAATATGACTCACAACCACGTCCTTGCCAAGAAAGACAGCAATACAAACAACAGAGGTGTGTGTGTTATGCAACTCAGTTTTATGCAAATACACACAGAACCCCCCCCCACACACACACACACACAAATTAACTACACTAAAATACAGCTGATTAAAAAAACCAAAACTAACCAAAATGTAAAACTAAAACATCAATAAAGCCTGAAACCTCAACAGTCTTTATAATAAGTCAGTGTCAGTAACGAGGGTAATAATATTCAGGCAAAACATTTTCAGGCTGAAGGAACTGCAGTCTCTTTAAGTTCATTTAGTGAGACCAGTTCCTTAAATGTAGTTCATTTTGCATCTGATTCTAGGAGTAAGGAGCTGCAAAGTTTAATGCTCTTTCTCTAAGTTCAGTGGAAATCTTTAGAGCACACAGAAGATACGAGTCTTGGGACCTAAGGCAACAAGTTAACAAACTTTCTGATCAATGTAAGTCAGTAAGATGGGAACAGACCAAGATATTATCAATAAGACTATATCGGTGGTTGAGTCTTCAAAATGACAAAGCAGATCACCCGACCTAAGCAGGCAATGTACAGCATGTGACTCTTAAAAGCTTTAAGGTTTGTAATAAATCTCAGTGCTCCATGATAGACAGAATCCAGCATATGTAAGCACAGTGAAGATCCCCTTGCATCACCATAATCGAACACTTTCACAAGAGTGGAATCAACATCTTAAGAGGTAACGACACACAACACGGTATAAACTGTGTATATAAATTTTATTTTAAAAAATGTTTAAACCCCTTAGCTGGGTTGCAGAATCCTGGAGAACCACTGAGCTAAAACACCAACAACATCAAAGTAATTCAAATCATCTAGCTAGCTACTGCAAGTTTTAGTACTAATTAAAAAAGGATGAAAGGACCAGAGATCCATCCTTTTAAACAACTGTCTTGAACCCTTTAAGCTTATTTTGTAATTTTGGCTGTAAAATTACAAGATAATTCTCATCTTTCAGGAGCATCTTTTCAGTGTTCAGACAGCAGAACTTGGGAATGCTTTGTGAACCGTGATACACTGAATATCCCTGTAAAGCCTGCCTTCTTTTCTTTCCGAAACTTTTTTTTTTTTTAACAAAGCCTTTGCTAAAAGGGGTCATCTGATTGTTGGGGGTTTCTCGGTTTTCTCTGAGTTATTGTAGGGTCTTTATTACCTTACAATATAAGGTGAAGCGCCTTGAGGCACCTGTTGCTGTTCTGTGTTACATCATGTGAATAAATACTTTTCAGCAAGTCTTAACAGTTTTGAGCTTTTTTAAAATGGCAAATAACTGATTTTCAACACTAGCATTCAACTGCAATCTTTACACATCAGGCTGTTACAATACAACATTTAAAATTGTTATTATTGTTATTTATTCTTTAACTTTTGGTTCTCTTTATGGTCTCCAGATGAAAAATCTGGTTCTTTCCCTGGAGCTATTGTCAGAAATATTGAGTACTACAGCTTAAAACACACAGCTACTGAGAGGCAGTCTCTGTTTATCATGCTACAATAACACTGACATAAAAAAATGCAATGCAGTGTAAGCATGCTCTGTGGTGGATTACCTACTGTAAGCATGTTTTCTTCTACCACTGATTAAAGTTGAATGCGCTGTAAACTGAACCCAACAGCTGTTTTCAAGGTAGGACACTCAAACAATCCACACTAGGCAGAATGAAATTATAATAATGTAAACATGAAATGTAGCTTAAAGGCTAAAAACGTGGAAAAACAACAGGTCATCTGACTATCAATTATGCAACATGAAGCAAGCTTCAAAGCTTTCAGTCATCTTGCTCTTGATTAACACACAACCACAACCCCGTTTTCCCTCTGACCCCTCACCTCATCATCATTGGTAATGTAGATGGCCTCATTAGCAGATGATCCAAACACGCATGCTTTCCGTATGGAAGCGAGCTCCTGAGGCCCCATCAGGCTGAAAATGGGCCACTTGGTTACATCCACCATGGTGTCCTCACAGTATATGGCAAGGGTGGCAGGCTAGAAGGATGAACTTCAATCCACAGGTGGGACACGGGACAGGGAGAGGGGGAAGGTCTGAAGAGGCAAGGCTGCCAGCGCTGCAGTCACTGGACACAAACACAAGCAAAATTGTAATGTCTTCCAGATAATCATCTCTTCACAATATATTGTTAGTTCAGTGTAGCTTTAATTCAAAGGGCTTCAGGTTTAAGTCAAGGGTTTTTGGCTTGTTTAAAAAAAAAAAAAAAAGAGTCAATGGCTGTTTTGGAAGTACAGCCATTTTCATACATATTCAGAAGTTTTATGGCCAGATAAAGGCTATTCACTTGTTATTTCATGACAAAATGTTTAATTTACATTTTATTGCTTTTTATTGTAATTTTAAATATGAGGTCCAAAGAGACATCAGTGCAAGTGGAGGAGGTCATCATTAGGTGGAAAAAACAAAATAAAACATATCAGAGATCTAAAAGAAAAAAAAACTTTAGGTGGAGTCTAATGAACAATCTGCTACATTCTTTAAAAGAATCAGTGCACCAGGAACCTCAGCAAGACCAAAAGGCCTGCATCTGATTCTAGGAGTAAGGAGCTGCAAAGTTTAATGCTCTTTCTCTAAGGTCAGTGGAAATCTTTAGAGCATACGAGTCTTGGGACCTAAGGCAACAAGTTAACAAACTTTCTGATCAATGTAAGTGGCGTGGCTACGTCTACAGCCTGTCCGCAGCTCGGACACAAGCATTTCACTACATGTTGTGCTCTGTATAATTGCTTTGTTTGTTTAAGTTTATATGGATGCCAGTGGAGCTAGGCCACTACCGTTCATTGGTGATGTGACTGCTCACAGAAGCAGCAAGGTGAATTATGACGTGTACAGCCTTTACTTCTTGCTCAGATTCAAGCAAGTGCTACAAAAATTATCATTTTGCTCTTCACAACCGATATCAGATGACACTGCGAGCTGGGCAAATGTAACGTTGCATCCTTACTTTTATTTTCCCCGTAGCTTACTCTAACTCAGTTTTAAAAAGTATAATTCTGCTTTGGAGAATCTTCTACTTTATATTCATCACAGACATCACACACACACACATGCTGTTTTGACTCTCACTTATATGGTTATGGGTAAACACAGCTTATGATCCTCAAGGTCTTAAGGTTTTCAGATAAAATGGGTGTTAAAAGCGTAGTAAGCCGGGTCACAGAGGTTCTTTGTTTGGTAACAACACGGCTAAATCAGTGTTGTGCTAAACACTAACTAAAACTTTAAGTGTAATATCTTTGCTTATTTTGGTAGACTGTAATCAACAGGATTTATAAAGGGGTCATATATAAAATAAAGAAATGACCTTTGTTGCAATAATCTTTATGACTCTGTGTTATGCACCCACATTACAATTGCTCCGCACCTTTAAGGTGACTTTAAATATCCCAAAAGAACTGTGATGTTCTATTTTTTTTGCTGCCCTCTTGGCTAGCTTTTTCTTGAAAAAGCTATTTTAAATGTCAGACTTTCTCCCTGGATAAGTAAAGGATATATAAGAGCCTTTTCCCCCTGTTAAAAGCGTCTACCTTATGACATGAATGTTCTTTCTGACTAAAACTAACTTGGTGTCATTCAGAAGAGATACGCTTGACAAGTAATTTACAACACTTTAAAGACGGACTATTCATTTATTTTTGACAAATGCCGGAAATCCCTTTTTGACACAACACAGGCGTCATCCCGTAAATACCCACCCCCTCCCACCTGCATCATGTGTAATGATTAAAACCACTCGTAGTTACTGTTACATGACCACAGCTTGCTGTTTAATGTTTGCTATTGTTAACAAAGGGATTACTCAGCACAGTGAGTCCAGCTGACGCATCATAACACACCGTGAATGCAGCTGGTACTTGACGTACCCGCCGGGAAAATCGGTACTAACTTATCTTTTAATTGGCTACAGCTAGCGTTTAAGATTTTAAAAAACAAACAAACCACATTTCAGTTTGATTGTTTTTTTTTTTTTTAAAAAGCTACAACATTAATACGTTCTCGTTGACTCACCCGTTAGGCAGGTCCGCTTCTACGGCCGTTGGCGCTTGCTCCTGGCCGCCTCACCATGGCACATAACGGCTGACAGTCCGTTTTCACTTTCTGCCGTGGCCGCCGTGCTCAAGTGCGTTTATTTGCGGAAGTGAGGAGAAAAATAATGTCACGTGATTCTAAGACCAGCGCAGTCGATTGCAGATTTCACCAATATTTCCCTTTCGCCTCTATCCCCACCTCGCATTTTCCTACCAAATCTAGCTGTGGTTTTCAGCTAGATTAGTATGCAGTTAACCTCCAAGTAGTACACTAGATTTCGCATTCATTCGCCGAAGAGGAATATAGAGGAATATTTGGTCAGGTTTAAGAAAAATAAGACTTTTGTTAGATAGTTATTCTTTTATGCCGTATCCAAAATGCAACATGGATATAACCAGAACTTAATAAACACCTAGGATTTGAAGTTGGAGACATCTGGTCTTTTGAAGCCCAAATTTCAGAATTAATATTTTTCTACTCAGGGAGTTTTTTTTTTTGTTTTTTTTTTATGCGGTGGGGAGACTAGTAGTGCGTTTGTGTCTGTTATTTGGAAGTGTAAAGAACAATCCTGACGCACAGTTTAAAGTACTGTATTCTTTAATGTCTTAAACATCAGTTATGTACATTGCTTATGTCAGACTACATAAATAAAAATCAGATTTTACCCAGAGGTACCAGAATCAGCAGGAAAAACATCTTCTGAAAATAAAGTTTGCCTTACCTCTCTATAATAAAAGGTCGTTCTTTCTCTGATTGCATTTTCTCATCATTGAAATATACTTTTGAGTGTCTCTCCCTCTTTTTTGTCAGGTTTTTTTTAAAGTTTCAAGACAACTGAGTGCCCGGATCTGCAAAGGAAGCTTTTGTAATGCAACCAAAACCTTCAGATCTAAGTGGACATTTTAGTCGCCTGTTCTTCCAAAGGTCAAGAAAGAAGTTAGCATCCTCGCTCAAGAGATGATCCATTCTCAGATTTGCTGTGCCTCTTTAGAGTTATTGATTACATATTCTTCCAAAATGCACCATGTTATGTAAAATACTTGTACTTCACCCCCCTAAAAAAAACAAAAAAACAATTCCCCACGCGGTTAACTTGGTGCATTTGGATCTGGGTCAAGCAGGATTAACGTTCCATTTGGAGGCCTCTTATCTTATTTTGCTTCTTTTTGTACTCCACAGGAAACCCAGATTCAGTGTTTGCTGTCCAAGTTAATCATTGAGTGAGCCAGTGTGTTCATCAACACTCACGTAAGGATTCGGCTAACGGAAACATTCACAGCACAAATGAGGCATTTATTCCTCTAATCTAGTTTTCAGTTGTGAATATGTACAGCAGAGCCAAAAGTCTGGTATAGTCTACATTAGGGTGGCAGAGTAAAGTCTAAAAATTACTTGAAAGACAGCCATGAACCACAAATAAATATCATCCAATTAGCTGCTGAAATGTCTGACCTATAAAAAGGACAAGCCAAAGAAAGGAGAAAGTACTTTACATTTGCTTTGTCATAACAAGGTGGTCAGGCTGCTAAAGTCACATAAAGGAAGCGATGCTCATCTTTAAAATATATTCAGAGCACGTAAAAACTGAGCTCAAAGGGAGTTCAATCTTCCTCACAAACACTTAGATCAAATGAATCCCTGCAGAAAGCAACTCGCACCCATACAACTTAAAACAGCTACCATATGTGTGAGTCACAAAAGCACGAAAGATCCAACGGCTAAACAGCAAGTTTATTTTGGTTAGGATCAGAAACACAGATCATGTCCTGAGGGTCAAAGATGAAGAGGAGATATCAGAATCCCCCCCAACTGAAAAATGGCAATGATGGCTTGTGGTTTTTCCAAGAGAAAGGGGGGGGGGGGTAAATGGTCGGGATGCATGGTGTCATACAATGTTCAGTGAGTGACATTAGAAGGGAAGCAAGTTACTCTCCAACAGCGGAGAGCAGCATTGACCATTTCTACTGGCAAACTCCAACAACAAGGAGACTACGCGTTACTAAAGCCACGTCCCCTATTTAGAGATTCTCCAGTCACTCAGTCTCGTTTCTATTCGATAAAACCTAGCTGTAGTTGAAATGAAAAACAAAAGGCACAATGATTTTCAACTCATTCTCGTCTTTAATATGCACAAGAGTTGAAAGCATCAGTGAGCCACCTTAAAGAGAAGAATTCAATCTAAAATTTATAAAAAGATACAAACAATCAGAGGCCAAAACGCTGTCTGTTGCTTTTCTCCTATTATTTTATTTAAAACAACTTTTCATTAGCAAGTAAAAATCTTGCAACAAACATAAGCTTGTATCCAATGCGGATACAAGGCAACGAAATTGTAAATCTTTAAAGTGGCTCGGTCTAGTCTGCTAGTTCATGACTGTACACCCTCTCTATAGTTTTGTTCAGTAATAAACAGCTAGTCCCAAAAAAACCAAAAAACAAACAAACAAAAACGCCTGGGCTGCTCATAACAAGCCCACTCAGTATTTAAAGCCCCGATGTGACCCCCAGCCCCACCCCCCCAATCCCCACCCCAAACCCCAGCTCTGAACCCCTCTAAGTAGTTAGCAGCCAACCGGGGGGGTGGGATCATTAAGTCTTCCAGACCAGGGCTATGATTGGGATTAAAGTTTGACACATTTACCCCAAGCCTGCACATTAACCAGGACACGGCATGGTACATTTTAAACAGCCCGTCACCACTACAGAGAGAGGAGGAAAAAACAAAACCAGCCTGTTCCAATTTATCAGCATGTCATCACAATACATATGCAAGTCGAAAGTAAAAACAATAAAAGAAATATTGCTTCAAAAAGGAGAAGAAAAAAAATAGAGACCCTCCCCAGCCATCTTTGACAGTTATCGTTCTTCCAATGACTGTCAGCTGCAGCAGCTTTGTACAGGCTTTATGTAAATATATATTCATTAGACGGCAAGGAGAGATACACATCATGTTTTTGTACAGTTATTCAAATTGAGTGATGACATGTGACCTCTTTATCGAAAGTAGTTAAGTAATGTAAAGATCAGGTCCTGCACTCGTTGTACAAGTCTAGTCTTCAGTGAGTGTAGGTCCTTTTTGTCGTTTCTGCAGTCAGACATCGTTATGCCTCTCAGACGTGTGCATAAGACTGAAGAAAACCTAAAAAATAAAATAGTAATACAAAGGAAGCTCCACAGACCCAACCAGTAGAAGCAGAAACATGAAACCAATTTGTCTGTAGCGAAATTTTAAAAAAAAAAAAGAAAAGAAAAAAAGGTCATATTGCAATTAGGATGATTTTAGCTTTAAGTCGTTTTCTTTCTATTCGTTAAACCCCCTCCCTCCATTCAGAGTTTCACATTACAGGGGAATCCCGAGCAAATAGTTTACTGAATCCCAGGACGTGGCTGAGCTCAGAAGGAGGATGTCCTGTGGGTGGCGGGGGGAGATAAACGCTACAGCTGACGTGTTCCTCTTAAGTCTCTGTGCCTTCGCCCAAAGGTGATTCCTCCCGTGACAGGTATTCACATCCGTTAAAATAAAAATTTTGCCGCTTTGCTTAATCAGTAGCAGGCAATTAGCAGGTCTTAACAGTTGTATTGGGGGAAAAAAAAAAAAAAAAAAAAAGAATTATGGCATTTTCTTCACATTTTTGATGTTTTTTAAAACGAACAGTAAGTTTGATAATTCAGCAGAGGTCACATTAAAAAAGTGACGCCATTGAGTCAGAAGTCCCGTCAGTCAGTTTGCCACGGAGTCCTCTTGTTGCCTTAGAGCCCTTTCGCCCCTCCACCTGCCCAAGGACTCTCCTGGGAGGGCAGTGGGGGTCCGTGGTTAATCATGGCTAAGCTCTGGGATTAACTCTTTAAACTGGGCGAGAGAGAGGATATTGGTGTGCCCTGGCTATCAGGAATCAGTGTCACGAAATGTATTAATGTATGTACTTGTAGTATGTCAGTGTGCATGGGTGAAGTAACACTAGAGGACAATCCAGGGAAGGGGAAAGCACAAAATAAAGCACAAACAAACAGCAGTATTTCTTCCCCATGAGTGATATGATGGCTTCTAACTGAAGTATGCACACAAATTCTTCTAAGTGTCAAAAAAAAAAGTGCGTGTATATGCATGCGTGTTCATGTGTCTAAAAATGTGCTTATATTTTTCCGTCTTTGTGAGAACTTGACATTTGGCAATTGAATCTTTCCGTGAAGGCTTTTCCTTCCTTCTGGTTTCCTTTCTGTGTGACATTTTAGAAGCACTGGCAGAAAATACTGACAATCTTCCTGATGCAGGTTGCCAGATGGTGAATATGCCTGTTGGATAACAAGGACTCCTATGAAGGGTTGCAGTGTTCTGTGAACGATGACCATTTAAAAGAAGAAGAAAAAAAAAATCAAAAACACCCCATAGTGCAGAGATGGGGGTGGGTAAACCCTTCAGTGGTGAGTTTCCATGTTGACGTGATGCTAAGTATATCCTTCTGTACCAGGTTGCCAGATTGGAGGAGAGATGGATGAATGTCTGGGGTGATTACAGAGTACCCGTGCAACTGGTTGAACCAAACATCCTGGTTTTTAGAAATTAAACTCCTTTGTTTGCATGTTGGAAGCTGGATCAAAATTGAAGGTTCCTCCTTGAGTAGTTTCAGGAATCAAGCTAGGATCTTCATCAATCTGAAAAAAAAAAGAACAAACATTGTAAGATCGAATGCTAGAGTAAGACATTGCCCAAAAAGGAAAACAAATCCAAAATAACAGAAAGTGAGACGCATGGTGGCGGTTAACTCACATCGTCTCCTGAAAAGTACTGATCAATAATCTCAAAGGCTAGTTTGTAGATATCCTCATTCTCATGCTGCTGCAAATTTTCTATCTTCTCCAAACCTGAAAGAGACAAAACAACAGTTTTAGAAACAAACATTATAAAAAACTTCAGTAAGATAAACAATCCAATTACACCAAGTTTCTGAGAGGGTACAAGGAAACCATCAAACACAGACCTCCACACTCCTCTATGATCTCAGCAATAGTACTGGCTTCATCTCCTGCCATGATGAGAATATTTTTCAGGCCATCCAGGACGACTTGCACCACCTGGGAGTCCTTCACGGACAGCAGGTTACAGAACGGAGGGATGACATTCTGCTCCACTAAGAACTCCACCTACACAAACCCACACATACACCACATCCATACTTGATTACAACATAGGTACATGGTTACAAGTGTGGAAAGTGCACTCACAGTGACCTTCATAACTTAAGTCAATGTTGTGTAGCTTCAGCCTACAATTATTATTTTTCTGCTTCTTGAAAGAAACAATGAGGCAAACATTTCCTACTGCAGTGAAGAAATGCAGTTTGTTTTTTTCATTAAAACAACATACACCCATTTCACTGTAGCAAATCTTTTTAAACCAAGTACAAAAAAAATCTTGTCTGGTCCACAAGCCAAGCTCACCTGGTCTTTCCTCCCACTGATGGTGAGGTTGCTGATGGCCCATGCTGCCTCCTTCTGAGTGCCAAAATCACCCTGTAGAGAGCCAGGCTGTCACCAAAATGTACTACACAGCAAATTGCCAAAATACACACAATATGTAGGCCAAATATGCATTCAGTCTCCATGTCTACTATCAGAAACTGTTCTGCTTTCTGGCTAGAAAATATAAAAAGGTAGCAGTGCAACTAAATGCCAAGATGAATTTATACATCGTGTGTCTGGTACCATTCGGGGACAGAACTGAACAGAAACTAGAGAAAATCCTGAGCTTTCCCCCCCCCCTTTCCTCCAATTTCTAACCACACACAAACCTTAGCCAGTTGGTGAATGATCATAGGAATCAGACCAGCATCAATCACAGCTTGGACTTGCTGCTGGTTCCCAGCTGTAATGTTGGACAGGAACCAGACTGCTTCCTGCAAACAGACCAATCACAAATGGTCAAAAAAAGACTGCATTCAGTGTATTATATAGAATGAATCTGCTTCAATAAAAAATATTTTAACATTTCACCTAAATAATGGATTTTAAGTACAGATTAGTACCAGTTTAACTTTGAGTGTAATTAAATAAAATAACTACATACAACAAAAAAACTTGCTCCCGTTACATTATCTGTACAATAAATACTACTTTACTCTCCATTTACTTTAATGTAAAGCTATAAGAAACTAGAAGAAAAAGCATAATGAGCTTAAAGGCTGAGGCTGTGGATCTCATACCTTATTAATTTTTTCTTTAGGATGTGTGAGCAGGTTGGGGAAGTGTGACAGAACATCACAGTTGAGAACCACCTGTGTCTGCTCATCTGTCCCCGTCACAATGTTTCCCACTGCCCTCAGAGCTGCCGTCTGTAGTTTGTGAACAAAAGAGGAATACAACTTCAAATAAAAATTGGCTTCAGAGTGTGGACCGGGTGGGAGGACTGAATTAGTCTTACCTGAACTTTCACCTCCTGATGGCTGAGGAGAGGCACAAGAAATGGAACAACTCCAGAATCAATGACCATCTGAATCTGCTCGTTGCCTCCGTCCGTCAGATAGGACAAAGCCCACACTGTGTCTACTAGGATCTATACACAGAGTCAGAACACGTAAGAATTGAGACAGTTACTATACTGCTAGAACTGAAAAAACTAAGCACTAAATTTTGTCTTTATAATTTATGTACATTAGTAAACCCATAACTTGAGTAATCACAGCACAGCCTGATACTTACATTTATGTCGGTGTGATATATCAGCACACAGAGGGCAGGCAATATCTGTGGGGAAAGAAGTAGGTTGTGAGTGGGTTGGAAGTGGGCAAAGGAATAGATGAAGGTAAAAACAGGAGAAAAAAAACATCACAAGAGGAACAGCTGTCAAAACCAGACTTCAATTGTCAGCAAAAGCTTTCTAGTCAGAAGTTCCCTGGGGTGAAGAGGCTGATTTGGCTACTGAAAATGTGCTGTAAAAGCTCAGCGTGACTCAGCCTGCTGTGACAGAGTCAAATGCAAAGAAACAACCATCTGTATGGCACATGAGAGCTGGTACACACACGCACGCACGCGCACACACATACACATGCAGTCACACCCACCTCTTGCACAGTCTCCATGGGTGGTGGTGGATCCTTGTTGCGGCAGAGGTTAACAATGACCCAGGTAACATTACGGAGGAAGGTGATGGGGATTGATGGATTGATGAAAGAAAGCAGGGGCTTGACCACACCCAGAGAGATGACATAATCCCTGCACTGTGGCCCATCACCTGATTGTGCAAGGGGGCAGAGGTCAACAGAACTCTGGATGGTTGCTTCCAAGCAGTATTAAAATAAATAAAAACAAAATAAAAAACAAGCACATCTATCATAGAGGGACACTCACCTATAATGTTTCCTAAAGCCCACACAGCCTGTTCACATACGTTCTGGTGAGGAGAGTGTAGCAGTCGCAAGAACAAGGGCACTGCATCTGCAAGCACAAAAATTAAACTATCAGATGTGCCCAGGGTGATGCACTGTTTATTTTGCCACCTTAAATGATCAGAATCTAGCAAGGGGGATAAAAACAAACAAACAAACAAAACATGAGTCCAAATGTCCACCACTTGTCTTGCAGAATGAGCCAACAGACTTTTGCCTTACGCACAGTAATGTGTTGAACTATCATTACATCTGCTCCAACTCTGCAACCATGCTGGACCACAATGGGTTAAGACACTTGTATTTCTATAGAGACTAACAGAGATGAAACTGACACAGACACCTGATTTGTTTAGGACTAACAGTTATTATGGAGGGGTGAGATGAATGGTCATTTTTCACATACCCCCCTCATACAAGCAGGTCCTCTCCACTTTAGAGATGGTTCTGGATTATGAAGAAAGCTTTCAGCTATACTCCAAGTACTACATCTTCTAGACAATAGGCTTCTATGCTAATCAATACAGCTTTCTACAGGGGCACCGTAATGGCTCAGGTGTTAAATGACTATAAAAAGAAAATAGCCATAACACATGGTGTAATGTGTTATGGCTATTAATGAAATGGTTTGGTAACTGGCTCTACGCACTCACTCTCAAAATGCTGAGGACCTACACTCACTTCTGTTTCTTTATGGTCACAATCACAACTTGGTGATGTGAAATCCAGACATTTGATTCAACTTACTACGGGAACATAAACATGCATGTGTTACAATCATTACAGTATGATGCTATGACACACTATATTGCCAAACGTATTTGCTCATCTGCCTTCACATGCATATGAACACGAGTGACATATCATTCCTGATACATAGGGTTTAAAATGATGTTAGCCCAGCCTTTGCAGCAATAACAGCTTCAACTCTTCTGGGAAGGCTTTTCACAAGGTTTAGGAGTGTGTTTATGGAATTGTTTTTTACCATTCTTCCAGAAACACATTTGTGAGGTCAGACACCAATGCTAGATGAGAAGGCCTGGCTCACAGTCTCCACTGTGATTCAACCGAAAGGTGTTGTGTCAGGCTGAGATCAAGACACTGTGCAGCTCTTCCATGCCAAACTTGCACATCCATGTCTTTATGGACCGTTCTTTGTGCACTCATGCGCAGTCGTTTCAGAACAGGAAGAGGCTGCCCCCAAACTGTTCCCACAGAGTTGGAAGCATGAAATTGTCCAAATTGTCTTGGAATGCTGACGCATTAAAAGTGCCTTTCGCTATAACAAATCCTAAAACACAGCCCCACACAATAATCCACTAACCCACTACACTTTACCATTGACACAGTGCAGTCACACAAGTACGGTTCTCCTGGCAACTGGCAAACCCAGACTCATCTATCGGATGCCAAATGGAGAACAGTAATTTATTGCTCCAGAGAACACGTCTCCACTGTTCTAGAGTCAGTGGTGGTGTGCTTTACACCACTGCATCCAAATCTTTGCATTGCAATTGGTGATGTAAGGCTTGGATGCAACTGGTAGGCCAGGGAAACACATTCCATGAAGCTCTTTCTACACACTGTTCTTGAGCTAAAGGTGATGTAAAGTTTAGAGGTCTGTAGTAACTGACTGCAGAAAGTTGGCGACCTCTGTGCAGACCATCATGTGTCTACCACTTTTTGGCCGAGTTGCTGTTGTTTCTGTCATTCCCAGTAGCTTCCACTTTGTTATAATGCCACTAACAGTCAACTGTGGAATATTTAATAGCAAGAAAATTTCACAAGTGGACTTGCTGCACTGGGTACATCCTATTATGGTACCAAACTGGAATTTACTGAGCTCTTGAGAGCAACCCATTCTTTCACAAATGTTTGTAGAAGCAGCCTGCATGCCTAGGTGCTTGATTTTATACACATATTAACATTGATGCAATTGGCACACCTGAATTGAATGACTGAATGAATACTTTTGGCAATAGTGTACATTATATTGTGTGACACACTATTCCAATCCAACACTCCATTTGGTGCTTAACTGAACTCTCAAATGTAAAAAAAAAAAAAAAAAAAAAAAAAAAAGGATGATTGTGGGATCTGTATAAAATGTGTGTCACATAGATGTTGGCACTCAAAGTGCCTTGGCAGTGTTTATGCAAATTTTGTCAAGATTGGCCCACTCATATAGAGAAAATGGAAGTGCAATGCAAATATATACATACGCTACAACCATTATAGTTTGATTCATTCGATGCACTGGCTGGACCATAAAGAAACCTTTTGTCTAAACCAATTTGTTCATGATCTTCAAAATTTACAAATTTATCATTAAAATATGTTAGACCGATAGCAAGTGAGCACAAAGCTTTCCCAGCAACAGAAAGGGATGCTGTGTCTTTTTTTTTTTAAATGCCAACATGATTAAATGTGCCATGTAGACGTCTAAGCATAAATTACCCCTCATTATAACTCTCAGCAAACATGCATGTGTTTAATATGGGGCTTTTCATAATTTCAAACTAAGTTGTTCCACATCTCTAACAGCCATCTTATCTTTTGAATATTAAACATGGTTTTAGCTATAGAGTCATGTTAGTTTTATTAGATAACCATGTTTTACTTTGAGGCAGAAAAAAAAAAAAGCATTATCCCAAGAACTAACTAAGCCTTACTGGGTGAAAAAATAAATAAATATGCTTGCTTGGCAAATTGCAGACAGAATATAAACACAGACTGAAGGGGTAACACAGGGGAACATGAACCGTGGGGTCAGCTTACTGGATTTCACCACAGCCTGGGTCTGTGCTGACGTCCCAGAGGCAATGTTGGTCAGAGCCCAAGCTGCCTCAAACTGAAGCGACGGGCTGTAAGACAGAGGGAAAACAAAACCAGTTAGAAAACAAAGTAAGCTCATTTATTCTGCAGTAGACGAGACAGAATGGAAGGAGCAGGGATTAATAATATACATGTGCAACCCCCCCCCCCCAACTTGCCATTTCAAATTCTTAACATTTGTTTTGGGCCTTCTTTAACTAATTAGAGCAAAACATGCTTTAACCAAACTGTGGTGCTCATTTAGAGAACCGAGTTTTCAACGGCTGGCTTTTCAAGAAAAAGATAACTACAACAGCAGAATTAATACAGGTAGTCCAAAATCTTGTGACAGATAACAAATCTGACACCAGAAAGGTCTAGAAACTGTATCATTCAGTTTAACTGCACTCAAAATGGAGAACCATCATTAAAATGAGTTTAGGAAAACTGATGCAACACAAAATAAAAATCACACACATAAAAGTGATTCTCACGCCACCCACCAGCCAAATGCTAGCTAATTGTAACAAAGGATGGTAATTCCGTCTTCCCAAAGAAATGTTTCATCAGACAACCTGCCATGATCTGAAGTTTCTAAGTTTCACCTTCTGGGATTTAAAAGAATAAAACAGCTTCTTTTTGGGAGGTATCCAGTTGTGAAGAGACCCGCTTTATTTCCTGCCCTGCCAGGCATTCACAGATAATTTATAGACCTCTAAAGGATAGGTTGTCCATTTTTAATTGGCAGAGGTTTTCATGCTGTAAATTCTATTGTGAGGCTTTACATCAAGCTGAGCTGGCTTGGGTTTCTGCCACAGCGCTATGGCAACATATTAAGGGCTGCCCTGAATACGATTTTTGGGTTCAGGAGCTTCAATAGTAATCAGCAGTGAATATTTTAAGGGTACTGCTGCTAGTGCCACTCACTGAAAACAACATACAAAGCAGTGCTGTGTCTGCCATCCGAGAGCAAAAGCTTGTCATTGTAGTGCAGCACTATTGAGCGTTTATTCCCTAATTACTTGTTTGGCACTTTTGGGGAAGAGGGGGAAAAAAAAGAAAAAGAAAAAATGGGGTGTTTAAAGCTGCTAAATATAGCCACAGCATTGGCAACAATTAGGTGAAGTGAAGTGTGATGATCGCTGGCGTGGGGAGGAATAGAGAGGGGTAAAAAACCCAAAACCCCCCTATCAACTAGTTTAATAGTCCAGTCCTGATGTACAAATGTCTAATAATGTCAACATGATGCTATCAGCTGTTAGTTGCCATGGTAAAATCTTTACAATTACTTCCTTACAAGCTCTTTCACTCGAGTTTTTCATTCCTGCCCCCCCCCTCAGTGGACACAAGGTCCTGGGAATTGGGGAACTCCGAGAGACAGGAATGTTGATATATTTGGCTTGGTTTGTACTGAGAGGATGAGCCAGCTGCCCTGCATGCCTCCACACACTCTAACGTGTGGACACAGTGGGAAACACTCATGCACACAATGATTCTACTGCAGCAGAGAAATGATGCAACAGGATCAGTAATAAAAGTTATTACATTAACAAAAAGCTAAACAAAATAATTTTAAAAAACTTTCATAAAAAAGTACTACTTAGGAAGCACACTTACTTGTCATCCCTTTCCAGGCATTTGACTAAAATAGGCAGGATCCCAGATTTTATCAAATCATCAATGGGAGGATTTCTGTCACTTGAGAGCAGTTTTCTAAAAAAAATTGAATGCAAAAAAGTTAACACCAGAAAACACAAGGAAGAACTGATATTTATACAAAAGTGTTTCATCAGCTACTCACCTGGCTGCCTGTACAGCACTGAGCTGTACAACCGCATTATCGCTGGTAGCATTCTGCAGTGAACAAGAGCCATAACTGACATCAGCATAACTAGCCAAAAGTTAAGGTAGCACTGCTGGTACATTTGGGAAAGGATTCAATATTTGTTAAAAGGCGCGAACGAGATAAACGTACCTGTAGAATGGCATCGAGCGTAACATTTTGCTAAGCAAAGAGAAAATGAAGAATATTAGCAATGTCGTAATTTGCTAAGAACATGCAATCAATAGCAAGTGAAGAGCTAACGCTACACATTGTCACTATGGTGCATTTTATTCGTTATTCGGGGTTAATTATAACAAACTAACTAACTTCATTAAATTTACTAGACTGGACAGGAAATCCAAAGTGTGGGATCATTTTGAGAGGAAAGACTCCAAAAAGATGAAGAACATTGCAGACCAACTGCAAAGATGGCTCATCATGTGAAGACAAAAATTAGCCATTTGCATTAACGCTGCATAGCCTACTTGCTGTTTTGTTGTGACACATTCAGAATCACTACAGATTTTGCTCGTATTGTTAAACAGTTGGCTTGGTTGTAAGATTTACATTTTACAAAGTAGTGCATTACAATTTTGTATTTCTTGTTACTGCAACACATTCTTTCTCTGCCTCACAAGTCAAATAATAAACTGGTATTGTAAATATGCACCTGCTAGTTCATTAGGGAGCACCTCTAGTGCACATATGTGAAATTCCTGGTTGCTTTCAGATAATACTGATGAAGACAAAAAAAAAAAAAAAAAAAGCAGAAAGCTGCACATTCGACCTTTATATCAGACTACCTTTGTTTCTGACAATCCAAAGGGGTAAACGGTTCTTCTGGGCTTTGGTATGGGGTGAATGAAATGTTTTATACCCAACTACAAGACTCTAAACAATGTTGCAAAATTCTTGCAATTACAGTGAGTCAAAGTCTGTACTGAGATTTTATAAGACTGGGATCTTCTATGGCATTAGTCACTGTTAAGTCTTAACAGTGTGATGAACCCTCCCTGCTTTTGACACCTAGTGTTCAGGCTTCTGGCAAGATATTACACAATGTCATGCTTTTTATTTTTCATCCTCCCCTGGTTGTATGAGAACTATGCAGGCTGAATAATAATAATTTGAAAAAAAATTAAGTGGGGTTCCTCTCAGTATCACCTGGCATACTAATTAACAACCTCGTCATCTAAAAAGATGAGAGATTAAAGTGGGGTTTTTTTTGTTTTGTTTTTTAAACTGGAATCCTATTGACACATCCCATACGCGGTACATTGCCCGCCTTTTTAACCCTTCTGACCTGATATCCATATAGTCCGGTTTCGCTACATCTCGCTCACTCAAATCAAACCCACCACACACCGACACTTACCCCTTTGAAGTCTGAGTCGACATCAGAGTCCTCCAGACTCTCCTCCTGCGGGACATTTCTCTTCTTCAGTAAATGTTCGTCTCGTTTGTTCTGACAAGAGGAAAAAGACAAGAAGACCAATGAGAGGAGGAGATGAAAGCATTCATTAATGCATTCATGAATTCTTAAACCAACAGTGAGTCTAGGCAGAGCGTTTTTCTCTTTGCCAAACTTTTTTCATTTTCTGCAGGATATCCAGCATGCCAGATGAAAAGAATCTCGTATCATAGGGGTTAATCCAGAAAAGAATGCCTGCAGGAGAACCCACAAAGCAAACAGACGCTGAACCTTTACCCTTTAACCCTCAACACACTCGGCGTCCCCATCAAACGTTTTCATTTGGTATCAATCTACAGGACATGCGAGTCAGTGGTAGGAGGAGATTCCCTTGCCCTACATTCCAGCTCAGAGTGCCGATGTGCGTCACTGATGACTAATCAGCTAGTGCAGTGCTTCTTGTTCCTCTGATCCAAATGGAATGTACCAGACTTGAGACCACCTCAGCAGTAATATTTTATGTTTCAACATCCCCAGCTACTGAAGGCTGTGCTGCTTTATGCATTGGTTTACCAACATTCTCCGACTCTCCCTGAAAGCACAATGCCACAGTTTACCACGTGTTAATTTGAATTTCAAGTTTAGGTCTTTTACATCTTATACGCTTCTTTTTCTAAGTGTGGTGATTATATATGGCAACTGTCTTAATAGTGTTCAGTTGTTCAATGCTGTGTTGCTAAGAACAGATTTTTATAGAAATGTTACTTGGAAACAGTCAATATAAATTTCTCTCACTTTACACTAAATTAGAGTAGAGTCACTTTCACCTTCCACTAACCAGATACCCCTCCAATATGGGGAGACTGGGAACTACAAAAACACAGGGACAGTGTGTCAATTTCACACACGTGGTTAAAATGAACATGAGATGAACATGAACAAAAACATGCTTCTGGATTTCTTGCAGGTTCTACAGAACCCCATTTGCCCTAACCAACTGGCCTAGGGTCAGTTTAAAAATAAATAAGCAGTCAATATTTTCACATTAAAATACCAATAAAGGTCCTCTATCAAACCACATATGCAAAGTTTAAATGTGAAGAAAATGTTTCT
>NW_005187456.1:2506573-2508234 GCF_000239375.1 Pundamilia nyererei | reverse complement strand
AATAAATAAGCAGTCAATATTTTCACATTAAAATACCAATAAAGGTCCTCTATCAAACCACATATGCAAAGTTTAAATGTGAAGAAAATGTTTCTAGCTCCACCCACCCACTTCTGGTTTGTTTTACACAACAAACACAGCTAAACTAAATAAAGAAGAAAATAAAATAAAGTTATCTCTATTTGCAGACATTAATTTGGAGCTTTAAATATGGCAGACTTCCTGTACACTTTGCTCAAGCTGAGAGCAGCCAGCCTCCCTCTTGCAACATGCAGGTGATTCTAAAGAGCGGCACAGCATTTACTCCACTACATTTATCTTAAAGCTTTAGTTTTTTGTTTTGCTTTTTTAACATGAAATATACAGTCCTGCACAAGAGTCTTGAGCTTTACAAAAGGAAAGAAAGCAGCCAGGCCATCTTCTATAGCATCTGAAAGTCATGTCCTTAAGAAGTATCGTCAGGGGGGGGATCCTCCCACAGAACTGAGAGATGCATCTGACCCTTCAATTGATCATCAACTAGACTGAAAGTTAGTGCTCAGTTAGAGAAATTAATCCAAATTTGAAATTTATAGTTCAAATGACTGTCAATTTGAGGCATTTGAAAACCACGGTGCAGCCACCATCATGGTTTGGGGCTCCATCTTAGCCAGTGGTGTTGGAGGTGTTCGCAAAATTGGTGGAATTATGAACAGAGAAAAGTACCATAAAATTTTAATCCACCATGTAAAACCATCTGGAGAGAGTCTGCATGACAAACCCAAACACGCTGCAAAAAGCACACCTGGGTGGGGGGTGGGGAAACAAACATACACATAAAAACAAGAAAAATACAAAAATGACTCTTTCAAAGCAACAGTATTGAAACTGTGTGGGATCATTTAAATAAATAAATAAATAAAAGCAGGCAACATCCAACGAGCTTTAAATGGTGGTCATACAAAATATTGACTTCCAAGGTCATTAGAATTTCACTCGTATTCTGTATGTTTCCATGCATATTTGCACAAGTTTCAATAAATTACTCCACCTACTTCCCATTTTCCTAGCAAGTCGACCATTAAAACCTGCTATATTCCTCACCAAGCTAGCAGTGGCAATAAATTGAAATCAGCTTCCAACTACATAAAAGTGAGAACAGGCTCTGACACATCAGTAAGCTTAAAAGAAAGTTTCTAAGAAGTGGTTTCACTTGGGATTTGGTTTCCCTGCTGTAAAGACTGAACTGTTGGTAAACAGCTCAAATTTTTAAGAGCCACAATTTCAATTAAAGACAAATTTCAACGTCTCAATGCAGATCATACAGATCTTGTTTCTGATCTAAAGCTTCTTGAGGACCGGCTTCCAGTCATTTAAAATCATAAAATATCTACAAATGACTTTGTCCTCATGGTGTTAATTGCAGGATCTGTAAGGAATATCTATCTGGCACTTTAAAGTGTCCACAAAGGCTACATTTGTAGAAATCTACATATGACTAACAACTTGTGCAACAAAAACAATGATTCTTCTCAAACATGTTAAAAAGTTAAAAAAAAAAAAAATCTGATGCAAACTTGGGATTACTTAATAACTCAAATTAACAGATTAGGAGCCCACTGTCGGAATGGCTTCAACAACATAACCTAAATGGATTCTAGTTCTTGTATATAGAACAGCCA
>NW_005187456.1:2494247-2506553 GCF_000239375.1 Pundamilia nyererei | reverse complement strand
AATAACTCAAATTAACAGATTAGGAGCCCACTGTCGGAATGGCTTCAACAACATAACCTAAATGGATTCTAGTTCTTGTATATAGAACAGCCAGGGAGTTGTCTAAAGATCCCCCCCCCCAAAAAACAACACACAAAACAAAACAATAGAAAACACCCATACTAGAGCAATGCCAATAGAATCACATACAGAAAAACATGATACAAGCTGCAGCACATCACTTGTGATCGGGTAGAAAAGGTATTGTTGAGACACGCAGACTTTTCAGTGAACTCATTTATATGTGTTCACTGATGAAGCCACAACAGAGAGCAGAATGAATGCAATATTTCTTTTCAGTTAAGATCAGTTAACTGAATCACATCTCTTAATGACTCCACACCCTAAAGAAGCAGCACAATTAGTTGAAAATATTACCCAGCAAATGAAAAGTGATGCTATACCTAGAGGTTAACGATTGGGCCAATCCTTGAAATACCCCCAAAAATATGGATTCAAAGCTAAACATACTAGCAATGAATAAACTGATTCGGTAAAGTGGATTTAAAAAAAAAAAAAAAAAAAAAAAGATCAGTTTGCATTTTAATAACATCATACTGATTTCCTTTTGTGGTGCAGGACAAAATAAATACCCAAATGACACCTTATGAACAGAGGTAGAGGGGATCTACCTCTGTTCATATGTTAAGCTAACACTCAATGCAGACAGGAAAGGAAGAAAAAACAATTAAGGTTATTTTTGCCCTTTCAATGTAATCTCCGTATTTAAGTTGATCAAATAAACTTTAATCCAGAACCATTTGTTGTTGCCGTTTTACATAATTTAGCAACACAAAGTAGAAATTGAATATATTCTGAAGCCTGTGGTACTTTTGTTGCACTGGCGCACACTGCATTCAATTAAGATCCTATTTTACTGCAAAAATACATTTGCAGATGGCATAACAATTATCAGAAGTAATCCCAGTCCTTTTTGAGTATGCAAATCTCTTGGCAGAACCACCTGAAGCAGACCTACAGTGCAGATCATCTTCTATTAACAGCATCAGGATGTTCACTGTGCTCTACAAAATATAAATATAGAAGTTTCATAAGCTACATTTATTAATACAGCTATTCAGCTCTGTTTTTCAGTTGCCCGTCTCACATCTCTGACAGAACACACAGAATCCTATTTTAATCAATCCAGCTGCGTTAATTAAAGGCATAATGGCTTGTAATTTACTCAGTCTACACACCCGGATGTGCATCTAACCACAGTGATTGTGTACTGGACAAGGGCAAGCATGCTATAGCTCAATCATGTGCCTGAATGCTTCTTAGGCAGACAGATGGCGCAGAGAATCTGCTGCTACTTTTTGGTTAAAGCACTGCTAAAGCTAAACCCTCAGTCTATGCAATTTCAGGTTGCAAAGGCAGATTTCTTCCCAAATGTCCCAAGCGTTTGTAGAAACTCTTAATGTGAAACATCCATATGAAGCATGTTAAAGCCCAATACGCCCAAATCCATTGGTTGAAAAACAGAAAAAGGTTTGCAATACTTGTGTGTGTAGATGAATGGGGCATTGTTTCTCACCTTTCTCAACTCAACTGTCACTTCATTTCGATGTCTTCTCATAGTCTGCAATGAAAACAAACACAACAGGAAATGAGAAATTTCCCCCCCACTTTTTTTGAGAAATCATGTCATTTATTGTGGTTAGAAAATAGAAACTGTAGCCTTTTACGCCAAGTGATGTAATGGATATATATTTAAAAAAAAAAACAAAAAAAAAAAACACACTAGTCAAAAACAGGTGACACAAAATTGATGACAAACCAAGATTCTGTATCTCACAAAAGGCAACCATCACCATTCCAACTGAAAGTGAAATCATAATAAAACAACTCAGAAAGAGAGTAACTAATTGCTGTATTTGTGCGTCTGCTGGGTTTCCAATTCATCCAGAACAGTTTGAGATGGTCTCAGATCTTGTGACTATTTGAAGAGGTTCATGTTGCTTTCCTAAATAGCCTCTTACGTAATTTGGGAAAGTCATAACTTGGGAGGCTGCAGAGCAGAGGTGTCTCCCAACCGTGGCAAAACAATAACGACGCGTACGCTGAAAAATGTTTTCCTTTGCCGAGATGAAAAGTAGCCGTCCAGCCTGACTATCAAGAGAAATTAAACTAGACCAAAACATTTAAACTGATTCATTGCTGAAATTCTGATTGTTTGATGGACCTAAAAGATTTAAAAGTTCCTACAATACTGGTACAACAATTATGTTTAAATAAAATTTAAATTGATGAGGGCACACAGGTGCTACCAGACACACCAAAAGAGGAGGAAAAAACAACAACTCTTTTCAGATTTGTTACTGGGAGTCAAAAAAACAAAACAAAAAACAACCTGTCCAATAGCCACACTGTGTATGATGTGCAGTAAAACAAAAGGAGGGTTTTATGGCCTGTAGCAGCGAGACTTTACTGCTTTGCAATTCATTGCTGTTCCAAATGGTGTCAGACATGAAGAGCAATCTGTTATGCCTGACCTAAATAAATAAAACCCCAAACTGGCTTTTTCCCCCCCCCTCTGCTGTAGTCTGAGTCATCCGTTTACAAAAACTCAAATTCACGCCGAGACTCTTAAGAGGACCCAGGTCAAACAATTTGTCAAAAATAGCATCCGGAATTCACTTGGCACAAATCTGCCTGTCATAGTAGCCATGTGCTTGTCAAAGTGACTGAGTTTCAAAACAACCACCCAAAGGTCTTCAATCTGTGTTTTTAGAAAATGGAGTTTTTCTGGAAACTGGTGGCTTTTGAAAGGCCATTTCCAGACATACCTTTGTTTGAGGATTATCACAGGATTACCAATAGATCAGAACAACCCAGCACAAGTGTGTCTTTGTTGGTGAATGCCATGGCTGAGCGTTGTTTTCTGATGAAATCCAAAAAAATAACATATGTAATCTTTAAAACAAAAAAAAGTCTAGATATCTGGTACTTCATTACAGCCTTTGGTCCCAGCTTCCTTTATCTTGACTTCTCTGAACCCAGCCTTTACCCAAATGGTTTGGTAATCATGTCAATGAGCATTGCAGTCAAATGCTGTCAGAGAAATTTATAATTAGACTCGTTAGATGAATGATGCTGCAAAATGCCCAGCGTAGATTTGCCAGCTGTGCACACAGACTACTGATGGCGCTTTCTAGAATGAGTCTTAGCAGCGAATCTGATATGAATGTCCTCACCATTTATTCTGTAACAGCACTGTTTATTAGGAAATATATCTAAGATTAACTTAAGAAATTTCATAAAAAAACCGCAGTGTCAGAAAAAGTTATTATTAACAGCAATGCAAGCTTAATGTTGTGCCTAAAGTGACTCTCCTCACTTCATCGTGGTGTTGTAGCAATTTCAGTGTAGTTTGCTTTTCTGATTGAAAATGTACCGTAAAGCTAAGGTCACCGCATCACTACCTTTCAGCTAACCATTTAGTGGCTTAGTTAGCAGCCCTCTTCAGCCGCCTCACCTGGCATCGCATGCTAGTCATTTGCTTGACATTAGCAAGCTAACAAGGAGGGGCAATATTTGGTTAGGGTGGATGTGGAACAGACATTTAATTACACACGCACTTTCTTTTTGCTTAATATGGCAATTGTGTGAGACAGCCGCGAGTTAAAACGGGTGTCATTTGAGTTCAGCTGGCTGTAAAACAGAGCGAACATCAGGATTACGGAGCCGGGAGGGCCCAGCCTTGCTTGTGACCGGTGTCTCTGCAAGTAGCTAGTCAACGCTAGCTGGCACTGACAGCTACATCGTCTGCCTTTAATTCCCCCAGTTCCAACGATTCAAATAGAACACAGTTTGTCGTTCACAAACATTACAATATTTGCAAGCCACTGGTATGCACTTGATAGCTATCACCACCTTTGGTTCATTACGAGGAATTTTACCGGTAGCAAGATAGCACCTTTGATGGCGAACTCCTCACGATAGCTCGCATTAGCCAGCTAGCTTGCTAACTAGCAGGCTGGCTGGCTGGCAGGGAGCTTTGCCGGGGCCAGGCTCCCCACGGAGGCCCAAAGACTGTCGTTTTCTACATAAATCTAATTCGAGTCGTGTTACGAAGACTAGCGTTTATATGTCAGCTCACCTCGACATCACGCCCCTTGTTTTTAAAGCTCTTGATGCGGTGGTTTTCTAAGCCGGCGTTTTCTGCCATGGCTGTATGGGGTTTAGCTGTTACTCCGGCTTTCGGGATCTCCTCCGTGAAAGACGAGGCACGGCAGCTCCTGCGCCGCTGCTGGCTCCGAAGAGAGGGAGGAGTACGTAACAGATCGCAGAGCGAGGGGAGGAGTTATTGCATACCTCCTGTCTGGGCTGCCCTGGTTTCCACGGCTTTCCTCGATGCAGTGACAATAAATTTACCTGCGATTTACTGCGCACGACGACGACTTTCGGACGTAAAAAAGCTGCGAAACCGCTACGTTAACAGCGAGGCAAATGAAAAACACTCAGCTTCATGATCTCAAGACATGACAGTGGTCCAGAATGATGCCGCCAGACACAAAACTTTAATGAATCAACAATATTTGGTTTCATACAATAACATCATTAGTGCAAACAAGGACAAGCATTTGAAATATTTATTCGTCACACTTCAGCAGCGGATATGCGATATCTGTACATAACGACAACTCCACGTTTCTGATGTATCTCTAATCAGAGACGACCAACACCAGCTCTGGAAATATTCAGATACTTAGAATACACACAATCTATATTTTTTAGGGTGAAAAAAAGGCTGCTCAAAGAAGTGATTTATATATATATTAGTGTTTCCAATTTCAGAAATATGTCAGTCTCCAGCACCATCACCTCCTGGAATGTGCACCGATTTATTGTTTGTATTAATCTCCCTATCAACTCTAAATAATGCAGTGACATAAATCATAAAAGTGTTGCGGTACTTCCATGTTTTCATTGCGTGATAATTCAAAAAGGCAGCGTAATAGTTAGTGTATTAGAATTATAGCTGACCCTTCATTGGGTCACTAACTTCTGCTGGCCAAAACAAAATACATATTATATCAAAAAAATAACATGCCAAACTTTGATCTGGAAACCAAATAAATACAAATAAATACAGGGTGTATGCTGAGATGTTAGTATGATATTTTGGATGATATATATATATATATATATATATAAAGCAATGTCAATAACACATGGCTTCTCATCCTCAAAAACAGTGAACATACCATTACATCCATTGTCTGTTATCTACACACATGTATTGTGGATTAAAGCAGCAACTGAAAGGTTTTCAATTAATACAGATCGATTATTATTTACATAAGTTTGTGATTTTACAGCTTTCCATCATCATGGACTGTGACAGCCGATTGTAGTCGAACAAGGAAGAGAAATCCCCACTTCTTCATGGGTACTCTAAAGTCAATCCAGAGCAGCAGTAGAGAGAGAGTAAACAGGGGGAACGAAACAAGATGCCTCCAAGCCACGCATAATGATACTACCAGTTAAGGTCAAACTGTAGTGATACAGAGGTTGCTAAGAGATATAGAGGAGGGCGACAACATATAGAGGGGCTGAGGCCGAAGTGCTCCTTTAGAAGATTTGTTGTTCAAAGAGGATCTTCTCAAATCCTTGTGGAGGAGTGTGATAGAAGTCATTAAACTGGCAGTCTAAGATGGCACTGTCATCCACTAGAACAGAAGATAAAGACACGATCAATCATAAGTTCAGACACTGTATTCTTGTTCACATCTTAACTTTTCTATAGTTGAATTTAACCTCTAAAGACCCTGAAAGTATATACTCTGTGAAAACAGCTTTAGGTTTTCTTCTGTTTATAAGATAAACTCTCAAAACCTCAACCTGAGCCTGTGTACGTGTGTTGTCTGACAATGTTACCAAACACAGGGATGAAAACAGCACATTATACATGTGTTTGCGTATGCAGAATTACAGTGGTTGGGATTGGGGGCATAAATGAAACGGATTTCATCAACCTTTACCTACAACTCTCAGACACTCGGGAAATGCTAGCGAATTAATTCTGATTTGGCTGTTTATGCCACAATATTACACCAAGATCTGATTTACAAGTACACATGGAATCAGTCCAAATTAAAGGTGATGTGATCAGGTTCCAGGTGATGACACCCCCCCGGATGTTAAATGCAATTTGGGACACTTGCGATTGCATTCTGATCACGGTTTTAGTTAGAGAGTTCAGGTCAAGAGCAAACATCCTACATGTGTGCTGTCCAACATAAAACCACCAGCTGATTATCTGGACAAGCTCCACACATCAGATGGAGAACTGAATCAAGTCACTGAAATCATTGCAGTAAGTTTTTACTGGACGAAATTATGCATGTCTTGATTCTCCGTGGCAAGGCCACTGCCTTCCGATGAAAGCTGTGTTTGATCAGTTCAAATAGAACACTCTTTCCTGTGTGTGGCAAAATATTCACATTAAAAACTCTATTAAACTCAATTCAACTAAAACTGTCAGCCTGTCTGTAGAACAGCTGTGCAAAGATGTGCAATACAGCCCTCTAGTGGAATCAAGTTGTAACTGCTGTAACGAATACAAAAAGATCCATACATTTTTTTTTTTTTTTATATTCAAGTAAGGCAACAATGATCATATAGTTAGCAATCATTGGTAACTAGTGAACATATGAAATCAACTTACCATAAACAACGGGGTATACAGTGCCTCGGATCCCTGAGGCAGGACAATGCATGTTCTTTCCGTTCAGATATAAATTCAGCTCCACGTGGTCATATGTGATTCCCTGAGGAACACAAATACACAAGCTGAGAAAAGCATGAAACTCTTGTTGAAGTATCTTATCTCGGGAGGTCACAGCTTACATCTGTGCCATGTTTAAAATCTTTCCTATATTTTAAAAGAAGCAGGAAAAGTTGTTTTTTTCTCTTTTAAACAGAACTTTTATCAAATAAACAAAGACAAGAAGACAATACAAGACACTAAGGTTCCCATCTCACAGACTTCTTTGCTTTCTCCTCTTATGGCAAATGAAAATGGGACTGACAAAGTTGGATTTAAAAAACATGCCAAAGCATTTTTTGATGAAGACATGCTAAATCTCTGCCACCAACACAGTGTTAGTGTCTAATACAAAACCGGTTCTACGCATTTAAAGCAAAAACAAACAAACCCACCAACACTGTAGCACAAAACTGCTGCTCCCAAAGCTGAAACCACTGACATCAATGGGAGCGGCTACCCCCAAAAAAGATGATTTATAGCCCGCATACTGAATGTGTTCATGACATTCTTCCCACAGAAATCACCCCAACTTCTTCCACACACAGCTGGTTTTCAAACCTGTCAAAATGTGGGCTTGTACTCAAAAGGCGCCGAGCGAGAACTGACTCAAAACTGCACTGCATCAGCGGAAAAGAGGCAATAATCATCAGCACTTAGCCGATTGAACCCGTAAATTAAATTTTAGCCTTTGTAATCAAAGGCTTAAGAGTTTAGAAGTATGCCTAAGTAGCCTGAATCACTCAAGAAACACTAGTGAGGGCCAATGTCAGTTTGTTTAGCTGCCTAGTGTTCCAGTAAGAAGTGATAAAGAGAACAGATGATAACGTACATGTGTGCTCCACCACAACCTTACAAGCTAGTTAGTTACAAGCTGTGTAAAGTTCAACTTACTTACATAGAAACAACTGTCGAAAAGCATCGACTGCTAATGAGCTGTCCGGTTACTGTCCCTGAGAGAGGCCGTGCACTTATATTCTTTTTAACTTTGTGACTGCATCTGTCTTTATGATTATTTGATATAAATAAAGGATATTAAATGTGCAGACTCATTGCACATGGGCTGCAGAATACCATCATATAGGATAGAACAAACACCACAGATCAAATGCTGGATCTGATAAATCCTATTGCTTTCTGAAAAATATAAGCTCATCTTGAATTGTGTGTATGGTGAGCATGTTCACAGTCACACACGTCAAACAATCTCAGTATAGCAACTCAGTGATCAATCACAACTTTCATACAAGTTGGTTTCTCTAGCAAAAATATTTGCAGAGATGGATCGCTCCGTGTGTGTCAGACAAGATTCAAACAGCTAAATCTGAAACACAGTGCAGAGTGAGTGAGTGATCTGAATTTGATGAAAATTAAAATACTTTGTGTCATAATAAAATTAATGATAATCACTTATAGATTTACTCTTTACCCCTTTAAAGCCTACTAAAAGTCTACTGGGATCTGAGTGGTTTCTGTCAAAGTTTAGGCCTGCTTATAAAACCAAATAACTGGGTTCACATCAGAAATTACGAGGGTGGTCTCAGCCTATGCAGCTATCCTTGGAAAAATACGGAACCTACTTTAATCATCAAACCGTGTCTTTATGGGGAAAAGAATCAAAAGGAGTGTCTGAGGTGTCAAAAATCGCCATTAAAGGGTACAGGGGAGGTCATCAAATGTCTTTCTGGGGGAAAGAGTTCATAATTCTCTTTGCACAAGTTTCTTCCTTTGCATTTACGTAGTTCCAGTATGTCAAGTTAATCTGTAGAAATAGCTTCTTGCTTTCTTTTAAGGCAGGTGACTTTGGTGCACTCGTACTACTATTAAGAAGGGGTCAGCACAGAGACTACAAGCCCATTATCATCAATGGAGCTCCAGTGGAGAGGGTGCAGTCCTTCAAGTATCTTGGTGTCCACATCTCCTCAGACCTGACATGGGCTGCCCACATTCAGGTCCAGACCAAAAAGGCTAGGCAGCGCCTGTATCACCTACGACTGAGGAAGTTCAGGGTCTCTCCAAAGATCCTCAGGATTTTCTATACAGGCGCTGTGGAGAACATCCTCACACAGAACATGACATCGTGGTTCGGGAACAGCTGTGTGAAGGACTAAAAAGCTCTCCAGAGAGTGATCCGTACAGCAGAACGCTGCTGCAGGATTGCTCTCCCCCCGCTTCAGGACACCTACACCAGGAGATGCCGGACTAGAGCAGCGCAGATACTGAAGGACCCGTCCCATCCTGGCAACAACCTGTTCCAACTTCTGCAATCTGGTAGAAGGTTCCGCATCATCCAGGCAAGGACAGAGAGACTCAAGAGGAGCTTCTATCCCCAAGCCATCCGTGCCCTAAACACACACACATCCTCTCACATCATCTAAACTCACATCATCTATAATTGACTGAGACAGGACTCTTCCAGACACTCTAAACCCAGACACATTTCAAATTCCTTTAATTTTAAATATGTTTATATTGTCTGTCCTGTAAAATAGTCAGATGTCTTTTCATATTAATGTACAGAATTCACCTGCTTGCTGCTGCTACTACTGCACATTCACCCAATGTGTGTGTGTGTGTGTATATATATATATATATATATATATATATACATATGTTTTCCCCCCCCCCCCCATTTTTGCACATGTCGAGGAGCGTGTCAGGTTACATTTCACTGTGTGTTATACTTGTATAACTATGCATGTGACAAATAAAACCTTGAATTACTAACAGACTTGAAGGGTTTCCACGGTGACCAAAGTTTAACTTATGGTAAAGCTGTATAGTAGTGGCAGAACCAAACATTGCCCTATAAAGAGCGTGGTTGGAATTTCTACACCATCAATCTGCTTTTAAAAAATCAATTTGTTCCAACCTCAAGTCTGAACTCATTAAACTTTTATCTTTTTAAAACTTATTTCAGAGTCCTGACAGTTTTGTGAACAATTCCAATAATATGTAATAAAAAAGGGATGATCAGCAGCTGTGTAGAGTATGTTCACTGCAATGAATCGTTTCGGTACTTACAACAGAAGATATTTTTATCTCTGGAACAGCCTTTAGGATAAAAGTTAATGTTTTTAGTTCCCACCCCAGTTCTAATTGATTCCACGAGATTCCGAGAAAACCCTCTCCCCACAAAACAGTTCTCCATTTTTAGCTTCACAGCCCAACTAATAACACTTAAACATTTCAAAGATCAGGGCATCAAAATTAAATATGTAATTAAGCCCAATTATTTTTGTGACTTACCACAATATCCCCCTCCTGAGGAATGCTGTTAGCGGGTAGACGATTCTTCTCTTCATTATTGTGGTAAATGGAGCCATCGTGCCTCAGGACTAGGCTGTTTGTGTCTCTGCCCATAGGCACTTGGTTGAGATTCACTTTCTGGGTTGCCACACCTACCCCCCACACACCTACACACAAAGCACACCACTCAAGTACGAAGATGTGAAGGGCACACACACCAATAACATGTTCATTTTAAAACGTGTATTCCAAACTATCCTGATATTTGATGACCTCCAATCTATGTTACAAACTTTACTACAATGTTTTTCTGGACTGAGATCTGATTGTTTGTTTTAAAACTGTTGAGAATGTCATCTCAATCACTCTTTTACCACAAACTACACGTGCAAAAATATAATGTGTGCTTTCAAATATGGTCATTGCAAGAAGAAGTAAGCATGAACCAGTGAGCATGCAGTCACAAGACCAGTGTGCATCTAAAAATAGTGTGTCAATAACTCCCAGCAGGAACGCAGAAAATTGCAATCATGAAGGAAAAGAAGACGATAACTAAAAGGCTTAAAAACCAAGTGCTCACCAGTGGACTGGATCTTAAACTCAAAATAACTTTTGTTCTGGTGCAAAGGAGCGTTGGCCAGGCAGCCTCCGGTTCCACATATCCTTCGGCCGCTCTTTACAATGACAACATCTGTGCCTGCAAGACAAAGCAAGGCTCGATTTTACTTTCAACTTATAATATGCACTTTCTAGATCACATGATACCCGTGAAACAGCTGAAAAGACTTTTACATTATTAATATTGTAATAATTCTGATCCAGACCATCACCACTTTAATAAAAAATAGCCTTTAAGTTGTAATCCTATGATGAATCCAGGCGAGGCCATGCCTTTAATTTTACGGTAACAACTACCATTTAAAAAATATAACTTTTAAATTATGATTATATCTTCTAAAAATTACTGGTTCACTTCCATCTTAATGTGCAGAGGCTGAGACAGGTGAACATGTTTTTTTTCCCCCCCTCAAATACAAAAGCACACGTGTCGTGATTTCTACTGTCATAGCCGGTTGTGAAGTCTACTTAAGTAGATCTCCAGGAAGCAGTAAGTCATACTTTACAATGTTGTGGGAAACATGTTGTGGCCAAGAAAAAAATGGACAAATGTGTATATTTCTCCATTTATCAGTGAACATTGAAACGAGCTGATTAATCCGTTCTGTCCAAAGATATAAAGTAAATATAACTTTCTGCTTAAAATCACAGTAATTTAGTGTGTCTTAAATTCTCTTTGGGGCGCAAAGAGGGGGATTCTGACAGCTTCCATCCATGAACAGGTGTAAAAGAGCTCAGGTTCAATTTTCTGTCCGGTCAGTTGTTGCTGTCTTTGTCTTGTGTCATGTCAAGCTGCGGTTAGCAACAACTGAAAGGCCTGTTGAAAGTTTACCAAATGAACGTTTTAGGGCAGCTCACTGCAACACACAGAAACACTTAGCCTAGCAGCGCAGGAAAATTTACTAGCAGCTATCGGCTAGCGAGCTAGAAGTAGCAGCGGAAGTAGCAAACCACCTTGCCACACACACACATACACGGAGAGGCAGCTGGGCGTGTGTAGACATAAACTGCTCCTATATGAGCAGCAAGAATTACACGCAAACTTCACTTACCCATGTGATGAGTATCTAACTGAACTGTGGGCATTTCTTTGAGGGGAATATGCCCCGATCCGCCATCTCCGCAGCAGCCTAGACAACACGTAAACATCGCAGCCATTATTATTTTTTCCACGACACCAGCCGAACATCCGGAAACAAACTTAGACCAGAAACCAAAGAGCGCTGGACGTCAAAGCGTCAAGAGGTCCCGCTGCGCAACGGCGACACCCAGCGGCAGAGGGCGGTGCAGCATAAGCCCCTGCTACCCCTGCTGTATCCAATCACAGCGCCTAAGATAGGCAGTTGCTCCTGATGGCATGGAAACAAGGGAAGAAAATCAAGGTCAACATTTCTACACGTGACTAAGTAACTATTGGATATCGATGTTACATAACCCGAAACGAAGAGAGAGTGAATTTTGGAGGGAAAACATCAAAGGTTTAATGGTGGATACATAGCCTACTAATGTGCTGATTTCGCCCAGCACAGTGCACCTGATGTACTTTAAGTTAATATTTTTTCAGTTTAGGTTCAAACTTGAGGCTCCATAATAACAAAGCATTTAAATGTAGTTTGTAATATATATAT